>NC_039485.1:9197538-9270633 GCF_003590095.1 Trichoplusia ni
CTACTGTAGCGGAGCAGCGCTGATTATTTCTTCTGCCAGCAATTCCTCATGAGTTACTTTGTTCCGTAATTAACTGAATAGCTTAGTGCACAGCCATGAATCTCGTTAATTAATAGCCAGTGGGCTGAATCCGGTTTAATTTAATTAAGACCCAACAAATTTTACTATTGATACTCACTGTAGCATGTGTTTACTTTCGGTATTGCACGTACCGGTTCTGATCAATAAGCCTGTGCATTTGGAATCGTTAATATCGTGCAGTGCCGTTCGTAGTAACATTGTTACAAGACACTGCAGCCTCGTAATTTAACGATCATCTTTAATTAATTTTGTTGTTATGTCATTATTGATTAAATCGACTTTGGCAAAAAATACAAATTGATTTCACTGAATAGCAGTGACTCAGATATTTTGCACGACAATATTGAATGTCTTTAGTGTTTTATGACTTTCATGACAATCATCTGAATCATTGGAAGAAGTGAAATGACTGCTGTAATTAATAAAATGCAAAAGAAGCATTACCTCAGCTAACAATCGCAACCTGTCAGGACCAGTTGCTGGTGCATCTGCTTTCCATGTTAAATGGTTTAGTATATTTGTATGCGAGCGACAAGTACTTGTCCTTTGTCTCACAGCCCTGCAGTCGTGCTCTTTGGCATCTTCCAACTCAAGTAGTTTATCGTGACACAAGTTATTAGCGACATCTTTATTTAAATGTTTAATTGATCAGAAAACGTTTCAATGGCACAATCAATAATCTAGATTAGGTCTAGGTCTCTGTACAGATTTACAACGAAGTTTCTCCGGTGTTCGACACAGTATTTCTTAGTTGTTGCTACCGCTAGCGTCATAGTAAATTGTGCCTTACGTTATTAAACTGGGTTTAAAATAGAGATTAATGTCGAGTGCACAGTGTCATCGACAACAGGTATCTGCTCACTTACCTTGACCGCGCACGTTGTCCTCTCACTTATAGAATGATCATAGACGTCTCCGATGCGCCAGCGCCGCTAGCGTGCTCCCTGCACTACGGATCGTTTCCTCCATCATCTCGAAAAATATACGATACCATCCACAAGTGGACTCTTAACAACAACAAACGTTTTCCAGGAAAATTAACTACATCCTTTATTTTTATTCATTATGTGCATGAAAGATTTATGATATGTACATTTTTTTGTACCGTGTTTTACTTTTTGATTTTGTATCAATCTCGATTTGTATGAATTTAAAAATGTATGTATGAGACCGTGAATTTATTTTTTCCCGAAAACTCGCCGCGAACTGTATCTTTTTGTGTCGTAGATGAGTTTTGATACGGGTTGACGTCGAATCTGTTCTTTGGTGGTTCATTTTGTCGTGTCATTGAATCGTAAGTGAGGACACAGTGTTGGGCAAGTTTTTTGTCTCTTGACAAGCGTTTAGTTTATCTGATTTCCACACGAGCCTCTAATTTAAATATGACCGTTCAAAGGTGTTCGGCTGATACTGTAGTTAATACAATTTGTGTCAATAGATCGTCCGGCGCTCATATGATTCATTGCCACTCAATCGGGAGATTAAATAAATCGTCAGTCGCCGTCCTCGTATTGTCGATGTGATTGTATGTGCGTGCGGGGTTGACTTTCATACAATATTGCCGCCAATTAGATCGTGGCGTCTCGCAACGATGCCTGGGACATACTCGAGTTCACTTCACTCAGATCGATTACGTACGAATTCTTGTATTATTTTCATTCATATCCTTTAAGCTTTTTTTCGTTCCAAGTATTTGATTTATTTAAACTCATTAAGCAAAATGTTTCCTACACGGTGTGCTGGTTTCTTGATGGCAGTCAAAATTATTTTAATATTAAAAGGTGTGGCCGACATGGGCCAGCGAAAATAAAATTTAATTTTGGCTGCATATCAAAGACAGACGATTCTTCTAAGAAACAAGATATGTTTGAAACGTTTTATTGTAAAGGTCGAGCAGTACTGGCATTTGAGATAAATAGGGCATTCTGTGTAATATTGGTGCGGCGGTAACCCGCTTCACAAATAGTATATTTGCTGCGTCCCGTTATCACTGGAGCGATAGCAGTGGCTCGATAGCTCGACCATTACACAAGTTCGTGGGCTTATCTCGGAATGCAGTATATTGTGCACTTCAATCGCCAGCAGACGTGAAAAAAATGTGCCTTTTGAGTCATCCCTAAATCTATGCTACTTATCACTTAAAAACATTATCTCACCAATTAGTAGTAAAATAGTTTCCTGGCTGGAACTGGTCGGTGTAGTGCAATAGTGCGTCGTGGTCGGTGTCGCCGGTGGTCATCGGCCCCCATCGGTGAGTTTCGCAAGTCCAGTTAACCGTATGAGTCGATCACATTAATATTCTACGGTTGATTGTATTGCGAACCTAGCGTTTGCGTCCACTGTGCTTATATATCCTATACAGGTTTAGAAATAGTTACCGTTTAATTTACATACATCTCATTTGAATCTTTTTATAGACATTATGTTACAATTAATAAATAATTTATGTTAAAATCCATGTGAATGTAAATTAAATAGGGTAGCAATGAGACAAAGACATTCCGTAATGTCGAGACGAGAGGGAATCTTCAGTAAAGGGCGGCGCGCAGACGGCTTTCATCGTGTGTAAATGCGTGCCGCACAAAAAATGGATAGACGGCCAATAAAAACCCCGTGTGGAGAGAAGCCGAGGGGCGGGCTCGCGGGTGCACTGCGCTGCGCCAGTAATTGCATGTTGCAGTCGGTCTCCGCCGCGTTGGGTGCGCGCACGCAGCCTCCTAGCATCCCTCGCACGCGAGCGTCGGGTGAACAAGTCCCCAGTCCAGTATGCGTACGACTCACCACCGTCATATCGTCCCTGCTTCTTGGTTTCGCGATCGTTGATCAATCTTTAATGTTCTTGTCCCGTTAGCCGGAAGCATCGCCAGCCATCAGTGGCACTTAGCGTGCGTTTTGTTTTCGCTCGACCGGGCACATAGACTGAGCTAGGGGGTTGTGTTATATTCGCGTTAGTTACGCTAGTTTAACGTTAAGAAAATGACGTGAGTCCGTTTACCCTTTAAAATATCAGTTAGTTAATCGTACTGTTTATGAAACACGTAACGTGCAATGGTTAATTTGTGTTTTTGTATTGTCTCAGGGCGAACGTTGTTAAGACAGTATCATCAGCGGGCGGGGAGGCGGGTCCGCCGGGCCCGGCGGCCGAAGACGCCGACATGAAAGGCGTCGAAGCCACACCAGAAGAACAGGAACGGTTAGCAACCGGTAACAACAATGGCTCCCTCGACTGCAAGCACACGGTGGCCCGGCCGCAACCGCTCGGCGAACGTTCGGTGTTTGCGTCCACACGGGTCTTCATGTTGGTGTTCCTCTCAGGATGGGTCCTTCAGGGCATGTTCCTCACATACTTCGTCAGTGTGACGACTACAGTAGAGAAACTGTTTAAAGTAGAATCAAAGACAACTGGCACACTATTGGCGGCTACTGAGATTGGCCAGATATGTACGGCACTATTCCTGACGTACCTGGCGGGGCGGGGACACCGGCCTCGCTGGATCGCGTGCATGATGCTGGTGCTGGCGGTGGGTGTGATCGGCTGCGTAGTGCCGCACCTGTTGTACGGCACGCCGCTGTTGGACGTGCACCTGGACGCGCATCGCGCCGGCGCCGCGCCCGTCTGCTACACCTACCAGAACTCCACTTCAGTCCTGTGTGATGACGCTCACGTTAAGAGTTCCACCACGCGGTCATCCATCACGGCCGTCGTGATCCCCTGGCTGTTCATCTGCCTGCTGGTGGTGGGCGTCGGCCAGACCGGCATCGCCACGCTCGGAATCCCCTACGTGGACGATAATGTTGGCAGCAAGCAATCACCACTTTATATGGGTAAGTGCATCCTTTACCGTTTTAGATGTAGTTTCTAAGGTTTATTGCTTTCAATTGTATAAAGCAGATGCGTTCAGAAATTACTGGAGCGTGCCTCTCTGAAACAAAAGCTCGATGTATGATCGGTTAAATGTATGTATATATTGAGATGGTTTCGATTGTTAGTCTTTTGCGAGTAATAAAATGAGCACATAAAAGTGTATAAATCATAGCCGCCGCCCACAGGCCGCCTACAAGGTATTCTGCCGGCCGCCCTCTGATGGCTTGCGTAATTAACAATCGACTTGAGTGCAACGTGCACTCATTAATTGCTTCTTTGTGTGAAATAATCTGTTAACAATTATTGGCTTTTTGTTGCCAGTAAAAGGCATTTTTTGGAAGACAAGAAAAACCTCTAGCAATATTAAATAATGTTTCTTAAAATGTCTGAGAAAGGCCTCTGAACTGCTGCAGGGCTATTAAATGCGATAATATCAGATCCGTAAAAGTGCAACAGTCATAAACGGGTAAAGCTTTCTGTGTTTTTATTCTTGAGCATAGCTACTTAAAAAGCTCAGGCCGATCTCGTAGCAGAACAGGTTAAAAATGCATGTAAAGCAAACAATAGGTGTTTGGGTGTTGGCTCGACATCGGCCCACAAAAGTGCGCCGTGCTGTGTATTGTTGTGTCTGCATCGTATCTAATGCGTCTACTGCACCGCTACCATAACATACGGGCGGGGTCCCACTGACGGCGCGCGGCGGCCAGCGGGCGTATTGTTCAAAGATTAATCTTAATAAGAAATATATTTAATTTCTAATGAACTATTGTTGGATTCCCGTATCGCATTGGGCACAAAAATTATTGAAATGATCACTAAATATTTTATAATTGATATTTTGTTGTTCATTACCATATTTTGTGGTTCACATTTTTGTTTATAAATATTGTTACGAACAGCAAATTTTTAGACAAAATCTCTTCTTACGAAACATTCTGTTTGGTCATTTTAAACGTAACTTAATGCCGATATATTTCATAATGATGACCGTTTTATGTTGATGATTTAATTTTATGTGACTTAACCTTCGACATTTCGTAATGCTATTTGAATATGTTATGTCTATTTTCATTTGGAACTATTAGCATAAATATAAAGGCTTGTGAACCATCGTCGCTGCTTCACGCTAATGAGTTTGGTTTCTTTACTTTTTCGTTGTTATTAGGACTGTTTTACTGTGTCACATAATATTACCAAAGGTTTTTTTTGTTTGTTTGTTTTGTTGCTTCCCGCTAGCATTGGGCCCTCGGTCTTACCTATCGACCTTGTAACGATTTTGTTTAACAAGCATCAAACGACTATTTTCGTATGTGTAAATTGGTGCATAAAAGTGATTGCTCTGTGTATATGTGTGGTCTTGGCTACGTATTCTAGATGTTACTACAGACATTTAAAGTACCTATACATTGTTGTGTTAGTACCTAGTAATTATAATGTATAGATCGATGTGCTATTTGCTTCGTGTGAGTTCTTAGTTGACTTTACTCTAAAGATGTTGTTCTTTTTTAACCGTCAAAGTTTATCAAGTTTTAATCCGGGTTGTGCAAATAATTTCAATAATATTGGCCTTTAGCCGCACCTACAACATATATAGGTATTAAAAGTGGATTATCATACAAAAAACGCATTCAACTGACCACTAGGTCAGTGTATCTACTGATGTAAGCACCACTGTTCTCAAAAGGAGGTTATGTATCAATAAAATTAAAATCGATAACTTTGATGTATGACACTGACATCTAGTGAATTCGCTATTGATTAGATAAAAGGTAAATGAGCACACATTTGTTGTATATGGGCCAGTAATTATGTGACATTCACCTAATGAAGTATCAATTGAGCTCTGTTCTTATCTTCGTGCGACGATCTACTTTAAACTTTTACTTCTGTCAAGTTGTCATTGTTTTTTTTTAAACAAATGTATTTGTTTTGCGTCTGTATTTAAAATTTTGAACTCCGGACTTTGGACTGGCCTTATTGGTGGTTAGCACGGATAGACAATTTTACGGAAGGATAAGTGGGATTACAACGTGTAGTGCTTCTTCCTTTGAGGGGTCCTAATTAGTTGCAGAATAATAGTTTTATTCTCAAACCATGATTAAACAATCTAAAACTAGTCGTTTTAAGTATTACCAGTTATCATGTCTCACGAAAGTTACTGAACAAAAACTTACAGCTATTGAAGTATTAAACGATCAATTAGTATCGTAATTGTGTTATTAATCCAAAAACTCAATCAGAATTTGTTAAACATGTAGTTAATTAAGGAACCGTTTATATAACACGCAATGGTATTACCCTAATTTGTTTGGCTATTAGTCTCAATACTGTTAATAGAGCCGGCCTAAATAAGCGCATTACGCACGGGTATTCATTCAATGAAAGTGTAGTATTATGTAGGTCAATATTTAGTGTGATCCTGACCTTATGTTTTGGAAATAGTTGGGAGTAAGTGCAGGTAAAGATTAAATGTCTAAATATCCATGAGTAATCCCAAAACTAAGCAACATTATCGAGCCCATCTAAACCGTATATGCCGAACACAGCCCACTGCTAAACGTAGGCCGTCCCCAAAGAGCTCATAAATTAAAACTTAAAAATGTCAATGCAATTTTGTTCTTAACACAGTTATCCGACATAACTATTTCAGGAGTTAAAAAAGGTTCCTAATTCTTAAAATAAAAAAAAGCGATTCAAATGAAAGCGCCAGTACCAAGTTGCGTAACGTTGAAAGTGTCAAAGAATAAGCGGTTATCACTGGTTGGTTGCACTAATACAGCCTTAACCTAACACGTAAGAGATGGCAGTAAGTACTGAATGCTAAGCTGTAGTCGCTTAAACACTTAACGTTTTACGAGCAATATTTATCAAGTACTTTGATTAAAGAGACGTTCACCTGGTTTCATAGCATCGATCGTAAAGTGGAAGGAAGTGGTACTAAGTCTATGTCATCATGTCACAAGTAGAGGATCAATATTAGCCTTTCAATTTGACAGTTTTTATCGAGGTATCGGAGTTATGTTTTAGAATTTGTTCTGAAACAAGAAGAGATGGTTAAACTTTTCTGTATGTTTGCATCAAGATACGTTTAACCATCGAAAAACAAGGCATGGTTTTTGGGTATTTTACGTATTTGACAAGCGTCAAAGAGCGACGAGAATCAGACTGCGAATGTCAGCCATGTTTGCCTGAACATGAAACTTTGGCAGTGTAGGGGCACTGCCCTTTGCATTTCTATGTTCTATGGATAATAGCATTTTTGCCCTCCTCACCAACCTCTTTGTTTGGACTGTAGGTGTCTGGCATAAATCTTCTTCGGGGCTGAGGTAGTCCATCAGTATTTTCCCAAGTCATGACAAAAATATTTTTTAGGAATAACACTTAATTTACGTATCATTAACTACTTCTGCTATTTGACTGGCATTTTTTTCTTAGAACAAAGGTTTCCACAAAATTATTTGTTTGTCCGTCGGAATAATTCATTGTCATTTGTTGTATATCACTCGGACATAGAAGGGATACATTCTCATACATACGTCGTGACGGTCATACTAGTTCTTTACGCACAACCGATGATACTTAACTTTTAGTAGGACACACTAAGTGCACGCCATTTAATACCCATTATCATTATAAGTGTAGTCGTACTATTTCATAGACCTTGTAATCAATTATGCAATAGACTTGTGTTATCTAAAATGTATAATCGAATGGAACTGGGTTTCCATCAGCAAGACGTTAACGATTGTTTTAGTTAATATTTCGAGCTAGTTTTCATTGTGGCCTGTATATTTTGTTGGTAGACAATGAATTGCCATCCTATTTTGTTATTGTGATTAATTCGCGTGTTTTGATTGGTCAGATAAGACTTCTATGCGGATGTGGTTAGGCAGTCAGATTAGTAGAATATAAAGATGTAGAGCAGTATTCATTTTGGAACAGTAATTAAAATATCAGTTAAGTTATTATTTGACTTTCATATGTTGATCACCATTTCATTTCTTAACGTAAAGGTACTGTCAAAATAATCTTTTCGTTTTCCTCGATCGATTCACCTATATTTGTAAGTATGGTACTGCCCGATAATTCATAGAATGCACTTTAATGTTCAGACGAAGCCGTGCAGTAAAACATCATCGTATGCAATTGCTATTTCAGTAGATGGGTATAGAAGTGTGTCAGTGTGCCGACGCGTCGCGGCGACAATTTCAGCTCGTTGCCGATGTCACTGCGTGTCTTGATCTCAGTTCCTTAACTAACGTTGCCCTAATTTCGTATCTCACGCACCGTTCGGGAACGATCGAGTCATTTCCTTTTCAATTTTTTTTCCTCCTCTTTCGCGTTATATTTGGAAAGTGTTTCGTCGGTCGCTACAGCTTTAATATTATCCCGAACATCCTGATTGTCCCTCGTGTATCACATCTGTCGATAAGTATTTTTTTTGGGTGTGACAGATGTTTTAATAATTTGGGGTCCATTGAACGAATTGAGTGCTTGTATGATTCTGTTCTGTTTGGAATCTATAAGCAATTTGCGTAAAATTTCGATAAGAGATCAGCCGGCTCTTGCATTTTTGGAGCGATCTCTGAAATTGAAAATTACCTTTTCAAATATACATGTGTTCAGTTTGTAACTTTGACACAGTTTGACTCTGTTATTCGGTTTTCCTTATATAACATTAATTTTTTTTTGCCAAATTGCCGTGATTCATAAATTTCCAAGAACTCGAGCCTTTGGGCTTTGTTTATTTGGGCCACAGCTTTATTTTAACGCGTCCCGTTGCCAGTTAATATGCCAATTAATTTCCCCCTCATTTTATAAAACTCCGATGTTTATTTTCAAAGATACTTAATACATTTAGGTGGACCAGTCCTTTTTTTAATATCTATATTTTCTTTTCAAAATCACATTGTAATAAAAAGAAGCAAGAAGAAATGGAAGTACGATAAAGGCTAAAAACTCACCCAGATCCGTTAGAAGGGATTTTTTTGAATCATTTCAGGTTTCAGAACCTAGAGATACTCGTAGATCACGCCTTGCTTGGGCGATAAAACGCCCCGGCTATAACATGCGGCAGTATAATAATGTGCACCTTATGCAACTTTTTTGCGAGTGCACTATCAAATTGCGCTCCACCCAATCATTTGTTGCTGTGGTTGTCATAGGTCAGTTTTCTTGCAACATCGCTAGATTAGATTACGTATGTAAGATTAGATATGATTATGTCAGTCGTTATTATCGTTCCGACGGTTGATTGAAACTTTTTATGACGTCAAATTGCCTCGCGTATAGGAATTGCGGCGCGATGTTTGATCATAACTTAATAAACTATTTCCTGTTCTATTTGGACAGGTGGCTTCTTGGAAGTGACACAGCGTTGCTATTAGTGCTCTTTCAACCGAATTAGTCATACTTCTAAAAATTGTTTTGCATCTAAGAGTTCAATGAACGCTACCTATTCGTGGTTACCTTCATATTTTTCTACTATTAAAATATCATGGCCGGCGAATAATATTGTGCCATAAGTGACGTCATACTTTGATATTGATCGTAGTGGATTAACGAATTTGTTTTGGTTAATTTGAAGAAACTTTTGCGGTCGGGAGTTATAACGTAAATGCCATGGTAATATTATGGTTACACGTAACGCGTAAATTCTTGTGGAAAGTTAAAGGTGTTGGAAATAAAAATATATTAAGTTTTCGACGTTTTCACGTTTTGAAATTTTGGCATATCAGTGTGGGTTGCTCTGGTTATGAGATGACCTTATTTACAGTGACAGGCGTGACAAGGTTATCTCTGCCCGAGCCCTGTTGCTTTCATTATCATTTATTTATTTTCGTCTCGACTATGATAGATAGTTACGACATCGCGCCAGCTACCATTGTGAGACTGACTGGAATAACTGAGCAGTTCAAGAGTTAAAGCACGTTTGAATTTATCTGTAAAAATCAGAATCCTAACTTAGTTTCCTCACCAGGTACTAATTTATTAATGATGCAACGTCATTTTTTGACAATCACTGTAAGTTAATTCGTGAGAGCAGCGCATGAACGATGTTAATGATGCATCAGAACCGGTAAGGACGAGTGTACCGGGACATAATAAAAACTTGTACCGAGACGCGGACACCGGCCGTTTTGAAAAACGATCCTGACGAGACCATTATTTATTACAAAAGCGCATGATGATAATAGGAAGGCATATTTTATTTTGTCGAAGGTGAAGCACGCGAGCTGCCCGGTGAGCGCACGCCGTCCGTTTTTTGGCAAGCGATGCGGTTGGGTTCGGGGAAAGATTACATTCGGGACCTAAGTACCTGATTGTTTTTCGGTCAGTCACCCGGCAACGGTCCTTTGTTATTTTATTATAACTGGTTATAATTGAATTTTGAATTTGGGACAGTTCTTACGCACACCCGAGCATCCGATGATTTGTGTTCCCTGTGCGGCCTGTCGCCAACATATTTTTATCTCATTATGTATTTAAATCAGTTACTCACTGATTATATGCAGTGGTAATAATAATAAAAATTGATGTGCTGTAATAATATTAGCATTTCTCGGAACAATAATGTCTGTAATCATGCTGCAGTTCGCTGCGTTTTTCTTGCGTTCTAATATGTAGTAGCCGTTCAGCGACGATCGTTGACAGCGGCAATTCCTCATACGATAATTTGTTGTGGCGAGTTCAATGGCCCTCAATTAGCCCCAGAGCCCTAGCCCTATTGAGATAAACGACTGCGGTCCGCTGTGTATGAGAGTCCATCTCAATTTGCATAACGACCATCTCGCTCCACAGATATATGCATATTAATGTTTACTACGTCATTAAGTGACCTGATAATAACGTTTCTTTTATTAGACGTTAGTGTTGTTGATTATCAATTATGCGCTGCGTTTGCGGTTTCGTGCAGAAGTGTCTCCGGTGATGCGTGCACTGGCAAATGTATTCGTTTCGTGTGCATCTGCCGTAATAGAATCTGCTGTTGGCGTTAGCGTAATATTATTTAATACATCGTGAGAGTACAATGTGTAATCCATTACGATGTCTGTTGCTACATGGATTTTGCTTGGGTTTATGATTTTGTTGCGTGTTAGTAATCATTACGGATTTTAGTGCTCACCTTGAAAACCTAGATGAGATTTTCATGTATTTTGTTTAGGAAAGGCAATAAATAATAGTAATGAACTGCCACTTACGATGCTTGTTATTTTGCTTAGGTTGAATATTATTATGAAATCGACTTTCATTCATAACTAAAAAAAAAATTCTTCTATTATCTTTTCTTCTTAAAACTGGGCAATAAATTTAAATTTGACATTTATTTGATTAATGTCCAGTCCACTTGTGCTAACACTTTTTAATGTTTTTTTTCTACACTATGTAACAATAAGTAACTTGTGGGTTTGTTTCCAGCCATCACGATCGGCATCAGGGTGATCGGGCCGGCTCTCGGGTTCCTGCTGGGAGCGCTCTGCACTAGAGTCTACGTCAACCCACTGTTGGACCCAGACTTCGACGCCAATGACCCACGATGGGTCGGCGCTTGGTGGTTGGGTAAGTTATATCTGAAAATAACTTTATTCCTACATTTTTCATAGGGGTATTTGGAAGGATTTTGGGAGAAACGAGGCATTCGCTACTTATAAGATCTCGGATCTATAAATTTAATGTAAATATAGAGTCAAAGTTCGGTAAATCAATAGTGGCTTTTTCGAAGCTATCTGTGATAACCACATTAAGAGTTATATTTTTAGACAGTAAATATGAATTTACTGCCTAAAACTAAAAATAACGACAAAAGTACTATTTCTTAAAGGGTAGAGTCATCTTTAGATTATTTTTTCAAGGTATGTATGCATGTAACTTGGTATCACAGCAGGCATCGGTTCAAGTGCGCTCATGTAGAGTAACTGCGGTCAATAATCTGTTCGCCAATTGCGATGATTATGACAATAAGGACCGTTTATCGTAGTCTGAGAGTTCATAAGACGAATGGCATATTATGGCTGCCACACTTGTTACTTCATTTCCTACACAAGTAATGATAATGTAGACAGTCTATTGTTTATAATACTATCCAGAATTTACGGTTTAATCTCATCTACATATTAAATATTTTTTTTTTGGAATATATGTGCTTCCAAGTTCCAAAGGAAGATGTATAGAAAAAAAATTGGTTTCAATTTGAATGTGTCTCAAAACACGCAGTTTATTTCTCTAAATGTTGAAAGTGTTGAGTTTGCGATGACCATAGTAAGACTTTCGTCAGCCTAGCACGAGTGCCGGGTGGTTACAACCGATCGCATAATATCCATTCATAATTAAGTTACAGCCAGAGACTCGTTTGGTTCACAATGCACGTCTCTACAAATGCATTTAATTGTTCGGACACTGAATAGTGAATACCGTCGCGTATGCTGCAGATGTTTTCTTAATACAACCTTTTTGCACTTAATCCTTAAAAAACATAGAATATTTTTTTAATTGAACGAAAATTCTTAATTTAAATGAAAAGAATTTCATGCGTTTCGTTACTGCAGATGTCAAGTCTTTTATCGGTGAGTCTGAGCTATGTAAATTGACGTAGGTAAGGCTCTACCGTAATTATAAGTTTCTCTCATGTGAATACTTAAGTAATTACTTCGAAAATGACTTTAGAAATTTATTATTGACGATCATGCCGACTATAGAAAATATAAAGTGTCAATAGATTACAATTTTTAAGTAAAAGTATATGTTTTAAATTTTAAAATATGTGCCTGCCTTTGACAAATACAAAACATCATTGTGCGTTTTACTGCTGTGTAAACATAAAACAATTGAAAATCGATGTAAGTGCTACAATTTTCTTACGTATCGTTTTCGAATAGCCGATTCAGGGCTCGGCTTCGGAATAATTTATCATCTATAGCATAGCATGTGAGCCGGCCGTCTAATCCATTTTATTCTAGGTTTTATTTTTCTTGTAACGTGAAGATGGAATTGATATCTTAATATAAGCAGATCTTAAGACTTGAAAGATAACTTCATTACAGAAACTGTATTTTCACGATCTGTTGTTGTATATGTAGCGTTTGTGTCTTTGGTACTTTAGTTAAAATACATATTGAATTCTCTTTCTGTACGCGAAGACCAGCAATGACAGGTATTCTGTACCGATGACCTGTGTAGCTTACTACGAAATCGAAGTACCAAACATTCCAACGCGGAACAGTCATCTACCGTTAGCAAAGCACTTGCACAGATTTGCGCGCAAAATCCACGAAGAAAGCACGCGCGTGACCTGCCTACTAGCCGAATGCGTGTAAACAACGCAAACTCTGATATACCACTCATAAATCACACATCACACCTTAACACCTATAAATTAAGGCGCAAATTCCAACAATAAACGTTTTCAGGAAGTTACTCGCCCGTCGTGTCGCGGTAGAAAACTGCTGCAAGCGTGTCTCGACTGCCAACCTATTGAATTCGCGAATACGCATTGAATGATTTCTGCGTACCTATTTCCTTATTGTTCCATGAATGAAGTTTTGAATTTTAATAAGTTTATTTTAACGGACATTTTGTAATAACGCGGCGTCTCGTGGTCCTTAATTGGATACGGTTGTAATCATCCAGTATAATTATTTAGTCTTGATATATTAATTGGTTTAAAATTTTATTTTTCTCGCTCTTTTTATTTAAAACATTGAGTTTATTATTATTTTCGAATAAATGATAAGATATTCTCACGCGCGATAGTTTCACGCACAAACCCTATAAAATGTCAATTATGGTCGATTTACGTTATTATAAGAACATTTCTTAAGGGATAATGAGTACGGATCTTATGTTGCAAGATGTTAATCACCGCTCATTACCTCCCCCAGCTGACTCCAATAGCAGCTCGATTGCATTGTAATTGTTTCTGCGAAAGGGTGAGCGCGACATTCTTGGGTTGCATAATTGTTTAAAACGTTCTTTCATTATATTGACAGCTTTAGGAAGATAAATATTGATGTGCGAGATAAAGCTGCGGTGGAACGTGAGGTATGATGTGGTGTCATAGAATGGCGCGCGATGCAATTTCCAGTCGGCTTTCGCTTTTTTCTGCGCGGGCGTCACGCTGCGGCGGCGGCGGCGGCGCGGGCGCACGCTACTAGTTATATAACGCGTCTTACATCACGCCGCGTCACCACAGCTAAAATAAGCGCTCTATCCACAGCCGGTCACGGCCAAGGCTGCGCGCCTTGTTGCCGACAATTATGCCGTCGGTGCCCGTAATGAGGATTTAGTGGGTGGACACGCGACCGACGCCTCGCTCACTTTTACTTTTAAACCGGTTCTCCTGACCTTCGTATTTTCTCGGCGACTTGCACTGTAAATATACATTTCTTAACGAAATGCATTAGACAGTGGGGTTGCCTTACAATTATGTATAATCCAATAATTGAGCGAGGTAAACAATGCTGTTCGGCGTGTGTATCCATTGTCCATACCTACCGTGTCTAGCGAACGCCCTTGACTGAACGTCGACCGGGCGACCTTGTGAACGCGCAAATGTTTTCTGTTTGAATCTATCGGAATTGTTTTTGATCGTGCCCAAGGTTTCATGAGTTATGACCACCATTATAAGAGTAGTTTTGATTATTGTCCATTTTGGTTAAACTTCTCGTTTGAAGCAAAAACACCTCTTTTTAGGTGGAACGGCATAAAAGCGTTTATGTTTCAATTGCTAATGCTATTTAGGTGTTTCCTTCAATTTCAATTGACGCGGCACGTTTAAAATGCTTGGGCACATTAGTCTAGTTGTCCAAATCTATGTATGGTTGTTATGAGCACAGCTAGTTATATTGTGCGATCCGTCTCGCGCCGCGGCGCCTCGTGGAGCGTGAAACATTCCACGTATCCGAGGTGATCTCTTCACGACTACAAACACTATTGAGATGAGCATATCTCGCTCGCCGCCTCGATAATTGCCATAATAAGAATATTCCATAAGCTCTGATCCCGATGATGTGTTGTGTAAACAGAGTGACTCGTCCACACGGACTAGCCGCCAGTTGTTTGCTCGTTAGATTTTTTGTGATGTCATTGATTTCGATTTCCTTCGCATATATGGCATTGTGTAAGGTATTCATTAGTTTCTGAAATGTAATTCATTTATTAGTTTGTTTGATTATTGTTTTACTATGGCTATGATAATGCGGGAGCACATTATGGATACTGTTATAAACTTGTTAGACGTGTGTGTGGATGTGGTTGAATGGCCCTAGGGTAGACATTATCGCCCACATTACTGTAAACATCGATACATTTGCAAACACGCGGCTCATAACAAGACTAACTTTAAAGAAACACATTTGTATATTAAATTGTAGAGAAAATATTTACGATGTAGGTAACTGAATATTTTGATGTATGGCTTGGTCATCCATTCAAATTGTTTGTGACAGTATGCCACATGCTATAAATTCTTTGCTTACCCGTGAAATGTTCTTGACAACATTACAAGATCTGGAGAAAATATTAATCAATTTTGTTTTGAATGCAGTGACAATTTAAAAACTATGTACATGGTACTTTTTCGTTCTATTTTCGATCCACTTTTGCCACGAATACTACTATTTGTAATCATTGGAATACCACTACGACTATAGTAGTGAGACACACCTGAGGGTCTACAACCACCAGTGGGTCTTTCTGAAACCCTTACCTCGGCCCTGGTACATAAAAGGCAATGGAAGGCATATGGATGTAATTTTTTTTTTGGAGTCAGAGTCGTGTTTGTGGAAGTATCATAGCACATTACACTACAAAAAGTGTCACCTCTCTTCCACACTCGCTATAAAAATACTTAGAGGCGGTAGATCCCCTAAAAATGATAGAGTGTAAAGCTTACAAAAAAATCGATACTTATTTCACAACATTACATCATCAGTTTTAGTTTATTTAGCAGTGAAGTCTAATCTGTTGAATTCATTTTCAGGCATGGTGTTCATCGCCGGTTTCATCGTACTGCTCTCGACGCTGATGTTCTGCTTCCCGCGCCAGATCAAACAGGAGCCCATGGCTCTGCCGCTCAAGAAGAACAAGGACAAACGGGAACCGTTCTTTAAAGGTAAATACTTGACAAATGTTAAAGGGCAGAAGTCTAGAGACTCTCTACCAATACTTTTTAAAGTCCTTTTATGAATATTGTGGAACACAGAAACTGCTGTACGCTGTTAAGTAGGTACGCTTTCACGCTTCCTCAATTGTATTTCTTTTTTCAAATTTTTAGGCACGTGACCGTTAAGAACCTTTTTAGGTGATTGTTAGGTCTTTTTGCTATTAAAGACACCGGACTTATATACGAACATTAGAACGACAGCTCTACGCGAATTAGTGCGTTGCCTCTATTACACAATAAAAACAATATTTTATCTTTAAACTATACATTAATTTACAATTTCAATAGTATTTTTTTCGGAGTTGTCTACCACGTGTTCAAAGCTAAGAAATGATGCCACCGTTTCGACATAACGTCAGAACCGTCCTGCCCTCTTGATAGTTAAAGTAGGGCAGCTCAACGCCTTACGCAACAAATTAAGGTCGGTATCCCAAAAATCTGTAACGGTGACACATTTACCATTATTGAAATGTACTGTTTATCGATGGGAGGTCTTTTATTAACAGCCATTCTAGGTGACATTTGAGCCAAGACTTTGATCAATACTTTTCTTCAAAGCATGTGTCTAATAAATCTCTCTGCAAATAATATGTTGTCGCTGCTGTTAGAGAAACGTGTGTTTCGACAATGATTAATATTGAACGTATAAATTATCACTACGTTCACTTTGGCAGAGTCTTCAAATTCCTAACGAAATTCACTTTTTAATGTGATGTTTTTGTCTTCATTATTGCCGATATCGAAAGACTCATCCATGAATTTGTTTCGTAATGCATCTGTCTATTTCAGTAATACTTTTAAGGGCTTATACTTCCCCCACGTTTTACCCTGTATCACGCGGTACGTAAAAAATGCCAGACGCACAAAAAATGTTTGTCGTTCACACGATTTTTTGTCCCGGGCTAGTTTCGGCCCTCACTTATAAAAAGAATATTGAATGTTTTTTGAGTACATTGTTGGGGTTATGTCGGATTGAATATTAGTCACCCCTTTGTGACTTACCCCAGGTTTTTTTATATATTTTGCCTCTAAACCTCGACTGTTTACTCCCTTTCGAACAAGTTTTGTCAAGCTTGGCTGCAATGAACGGTGCATCCAACCTGCCTCCGAAAAATAAATTTGAAAACTAAAACACAAAACTAATTTAGTTTGGATTCGTTCAAAACTTCGAAATCGTTGGACTGCTTCCAAACGGAACAATAATAAAACTGAGACAAGAGTGAAAAAGTTTCGGCAATTCTGTTTATCAGGACGTGACGAATTGTTGTATCGAATGATATCTCTTCCGTAAATACTTCGAGACATTATGTTTTGTTTGTATACACACATGCATGGCAATCAAGGGCTTTTTATATCGAACCTACACGTGGTTCGCCTCTCTGTGCGTACTCCTTAAATTGAATAATAGCTAAACAGGAAACATTTCAAAATCAGGTCAACCTTCGTTTAACATGAATAATGTAAGTAGGCGAAAGGTCGCAAAAGGTCAAATATATTTCGAATCTTAAGAACGTTCGTTCTATAAGTAGAATTTATCGATCGCTTTTGTTTTATAACTCATGCGTGATTTAGAAACTTACGAACTTATAGTGTTTTTAAATGGTTTTGAGCGAAATTATGACTGTCAAAGTCTTCACAAAATTTTGTCCTCTTTCACAGATTTCTTCGCGACGATCAAAAGACAGTTGACAAACGACATCTTGATGTGGCGTACAGCGAGCTCGGTCCTCCACCTGATGCCCATCAGTGGGGTCTACAGCTTCCTCCCGAAGTACCTGGAGAAGCAGTTCCGACTGCCCACGCACGACGCCAACCTTGTCTCGGGTGAGGTACTAACACAACACTGTATTGCCAGCGGTGGGTGACTGCGAAGCCCACTGGTTGCGAATGCGACTTTGGCCAACAAATGATGAATATAACAGGACTTCATGTTTTGAATATTTGTAATGGCTGACTTTTTTTGGAGGGCCTACTACCACATCTAGATACTGCTACCAACTCCACTTTAAATACGTTCCCTGTATTTAAAGTTGTGAAATTAAATATTGTTGCCTTACGCTCGTATCCCAGCTATCCTTGGGACCGTGTATGATAAGGTGTACGGGTAACGCTGTACTGGCTCAAACTGGAATGAGACCCGTATGTATTAATGTACAGGGCATTTTTGTAGCATCTTACGTGTCTTTCCGTTGGGAGAAAGAATAACTTCCTCCAAATTTTTTAATACCTTACTAACCAGTCCTTTGTATTTTTACTCTTCCAGGTCTGGGTGGTATTCTGGTGATGGGCCTGGGGACGATCACATCTGGTGTGGTAATTTTGAAGCTCGTGCCAACCGCAAGGCAGGTGGCTGCGTGGACGGCTGCGAGTGCCGCTATATACAGTGCTGGTAAGTAACCCGTTTATTAAAGTCAGAAAATTATAGAAAACATCCTGATTTTTGGTCTCTGAATTTATTATCAGAGCGACGGGCTCACTGGATATCTTATCTGGTTTGTATGTTTAAACTTGCTAAGCCAGGGCTGGGGTATTTTTTCTCATCGAGCCTTGAAAGACCACCATAATACGCCATATTTTACATTTTCTTGTCTTCTCAGGCATGGTAGTGTTAATGTTCGTGAGCTGCCCAGAGGAGAACTACCGCTACATCAGCGAGGGCAGCATTGCCAACAGCAGCATGGACTGCAGCGCCGGCTGCCACTGTACCGACGTACCTTTCAACCCCGTTTGTGGACAGGTTTGTATTAATACATCATTCAGGATTAAAATTTCCGCATAAAAACACGATGTAGGTATAGGGGATCTTCCAAAGTTTAACTTCTTTACCGGGGTCAATTCCTAACCAGGACAAATGTTTGTTTGGTCAGCACGACCATTTGTTCAATGGTAATTTATTTATATTATGTATGTCTTAGGAAATATATAAGTGTGTTTATCACTTGTCAGGAACTCATAATCGAAGCTTTGCTTGAGGCAAGATGGCTTTGTGGAATATTATAACTGATGAAACTCTAAACATGTACGGTTATATTTTTATCACATCACCTTATTTCCTTGAAGTAGAAGAAACAAACTGAAGTACCGCGGAGCCTTATCACTATGACTAGCTGTTGCCCGCGACTTCGTCCCCGTGGGTAGAAGATATTAAGTTATGATTTATACCTGTTTTTTTTTTCAAATTTTCCATTGTATCTTCGCTCCTATTAGTCGCAGCGTGATGGTTTATAGCCTAAAGCCTTCCTCGGTGAATGGACTTATCAACACAAAAAGAATTTTTCAATTTGGACCAGTAGTTTCTGAGATTAGCGCGTTCAAACAAACAAACAAACTCTTCAGTTTTATATATTAGTATAGAGTATAGATTAACTCTCTTACATTTCACTAAGACACCTTTATGATGCCGTATTAGTAACCCTGTCACCTACTTCACTGTTGACACAATATAATATTGTTCTAGGACTCCTTCACGTACATATCGCCGTGCCAGGCGGGCTGCCTCGGCACCCAGCAGCTGGATAACAACACGTGGCTGTACTCCAACTGTTCCTGCATCGACGGTAGTCTACGTGGAGAGAAGGCTATGAGCATGTAAGTGGAACTTGCTTGTTTCGTTATTTTATTGTTGAAAGATATTCAAATAAAAGTTATTGTGGTTATTTCACAGTTGTTGAGTACATTTAAGTTCTCTGGAGAAGACTGAGCATGTAATCACAACCTAAAATTCTTTAGCCGGTAAAATAATGACGTCTCTTTATTCTAATTTACCTAAATTTGATCAAAATTATAAACTAAACATCTGATATTATGGAGAGCTATTCGCTATTCGTTTTGTTTGTCCTACATGTGAATGTTATTAAGTTCGGAAAAAGATCTCCCTTATTTGACTCAACATTGTTTTCAAAATCACCACTATATTAACCTTTGTTGTTTTTGTAATTTTTTGGTATCCAACGACCGAGCAAAAGTCGTTCGTATATTAGTTCATAAGCTTACCATACCGTTGCCCCTCTCCAGTATCGAGCGCTACAACCTGTCGAGCCCGTCGCTGCTGTCGGAGGGCGTGGGCTGGGCGGTGAGCGGCGAGTGCGGCGGGCCGTGTCGCCAGATCTACACGTTCGTGGCGGTGTTCGCGGCCGTCATGTTCGTGCACGCCAGCGGGGAGGTGGGCGCAGTGCTGCTCATCATACGCTGTACTGATAAGAAAGGTATGGGATACTACCCTATTAGCATTTTTTTCTATAATATTTAAATTTGATAGATGCTAAAAACCACAAGGATCGTTGTCGTTCCGGTTGGAATTTTTCAAATCCGATGACAATGCAATTTACAACTATAAAAAAGGCATTGACAGAATTTGAATTTCATTTAAAACGTGGGTTTACCAATACAAGGTGAAAATGTTATTAGATAAGTTAAGTCGAATAGAAATAACCAAGTATCCCCCCCTAGACAAGGCGATGGCGATGGGTGTGATCCAGTTCGCGATCGGCGTGTTCGGCAACGTCCCGTGCCCCATCGTGTTCGGCGCGGCCGTGGACGCGGCCTGCCGCGCGCGCGACGCGCTCTGCGGGATGCTCGGCGCCTGCGCCTCCTACGACAACGACAGCTTCCGACATCTGTATCTCGGTCAGTTACACATTAATACATTATCAGCTCTCTTAGGTTATAAGCATTATAGGCCTCTACCAAGGTACGCCACAGACAGACAAAGAAATTTAGATTTTAATATTTTTTTTGTTAAAGTCGAGTTGGTCGTTTGTCAATGGAAAGTGCTCTTTATAGTTATTAGAATTAAGGACTTAAAAAAACAGTAAGATATCCCTGTCTATGCAACCTACATCTTTTCCTGTTTATGCAACACTACTCAGTCTCTTGCTATTCGTCTTAAACTTTTTACTCCGATTGTTAATTTCTAAACTGGGTTAAACTTAAAAGCGAAAATAAGATTTGTCAACTATATATATATATAATTTTGATTTTTTTTTATATTCAACATCATTATAACGTACGTTTTTATCGTCAGGTTTGTCAGCTGGTCTGATGTTCCTGGCGTTCATAATGGACCTGCTGGTGTGGAGCAAGGCGGGCCGCATCGACATGAACCCGGCGGACTCGGGACCGGCCGCCGCCCGCCCCGCGCCCGACACGCAACTCTGACACTGCAGCTACGAGTCGCACTTCTAAACCTTATTGCGACAACAATGCTCGAAAATACAATAACACTGTGCGAGAACCGAAGGTATCTACGATCCTCGATTTTAGACTCTAGCGTTAAAGAATAAAGTGCATTGTGCAACAACTACAGTGTAATTAGCACAGCGATAACGATTCAACATTATGTTATGCTACGAGTTCCATATGCGAATGAGAGCTCCTATCCAATAACACTGCTATACGGATCCACATTAGACCCTAACTCTGTACGGATATGGACTATATTCTAACAGCGCTGTGTTAGCAAGTACGAGTCTAACACTCTATCTCCGAATCAATAAGGTATATTGTTCTACAACGCTGTGTGTAATGTAAGTTTAATGTGAATCTACTACGACCACTCGATTTTACAGCGACTTTCGATTGTGAGTACTACACCTCGCTGTTAAGGTCGAAATTTGTATACAGGATTTTTATCCGCGTGTAGTTTAGTATTTAGGCAAAAGTGTAGGTGTGTTACAATTTGTAATATAAATGTTTTGTGGGGTAATTAAGTCCGTGCTTCGTGGGCTGGACTTTTTTTCTGTAAATCGGCTAGACCGCCATTTTGAGCCATATTACTAGAAAACGGACAGACAGTGCATGCGTTTATTTGTATTTGGACAAAATCAAGATACTATTTGTATATACAATTATTTACCAACGCCAATATTTTGGTTATTTATTAGATTCTTGCTAATATCACATATTTAGTGAAATACCAGTGTTTTTGATTAAACTTGTACGGTTTCTATGGCAACACTTCAACGTGACTGAACAATGAAATAGTTTTATTGTGTGCATTTTATTTTGTATCTATGCATTTTATACACTAGTTACTTTACTGTATAAGTATGTGCTCAATTTTGTAAACATAGTAAAATCAACTAAAACTGGGTTCAGGCATAATATTTAATGTAACATAATAAAATGTAATAATAATAATTTGGGAGCAAGTGTTTGATATACCAAATTCTACAGTTATAGAGCTTAGGGCCGACATATATATGGCGCGTATAGTTCAAAATATATATTTATTACTTTTACACTTTACGTTAGGAAGATTTCATGCTTCAACTCGTACGGTCAGAAGAAAACAACCTCACATAACGATGTGTTCTTGTTTTGCTGACTGTGTTACGTCACAACTGTTAGTAGGTGAACATCCTCTGTTTCAGTTCTCGTTTCGGTCCCATATTCGATATTAATCGCTTTACTTTACATCACTGTAATTAGTACACATCACACTCAACCACATTTCATATGGGACCGAGTTTGTCGGCTGGTAGTACACTTTGTTATAATAAAAAAACTGACACACAAACATGGTGAAAGGATTTCAACCTTCTTATTAAACTATGTACCTACAATAGGTATAGATAAAGTCTTAGGTGTTATGTCCTGTAGGCTCAATCCCGATACGATAGAGTTCTGTGTTAATCTAATTGAGTCTCGAGTTGGTACTTAGAGACCCGACTCTAGCGCCAATTCCTGCTTTCGCACGAGTTGATACTACGCTCGATCGATCTCACGAGATCGATAATCGGTCATGGTTTGCTTCGATAGTACAATATTAAAATCCGAATAATAGAACGAAATCAATTTCGGGAGGTGCCTGCTGAGTGACATAAACTAAATATTTACTACGGGTCATTTATGGAATAGGTGAAGTGCAACGAATAAAAATGTGTGAAAGTACGCTCGCGAAGAATCTAACATGAATCTAAACTAGGAATAATGTTCTTAGTATTTAAAAAAGTATCTAGTTTATTATGACAGAGTGTATTCCCAGCGTTACATAATATATTATTTCGATAATTGCGATTTACATGGCTAGTGATTAGACGTTTATGTTAGTGTTAGACAACGTTTTTTTTTAACAAATTATTACTAAAATCCCTGTAAATAGAATTAAATGAATTAAACATTGTAATCACAATAAATTTAGTGTAATTTTAAGCATTTTTAATTAGATTAATGTTTCTGTTATCTCTTATTCTTGTAATAGATATTGTTTTACTTCACTATAGTACGCGCTACGGTCTGTCGTTAATATATTATTTATATACTTATGTTTTTAAACATTGAGTGTAATTAGTAAAATAATCTGTTCCTGTACTATGAGGTATTAAAGTAAGATTGTGTCTGTTGTGCAAGTGAGATGCCACTACACTAATTGTAGAGCGCTGTTTCACTTAAACAATGAAATAAGTTTCCCCCTATCAGTTCATGGTCAGCACGCAGATAAATGTACCAGTGACATATCTTTGTTGAGTAGTATATGTTATTTAATTAAATATTGGGCATTTAATAAAGGCATTATTGAATTAAATAGATCTTATAATGTAACAGTGTATTTGTTGTAAAATACTTGAGAAATAGTATTTTAACGAGAGACTATAGCTTTAGGGAGAATGTTAGGATTCGATAAAGGCTGGGCCGTGTGTAAAACTATTTAGTGAAATTAGTAGTAACGTTTGTAAGGAGGTTTCATTTCATTATGTGTTACTGTTTACATTGGTCTATGGAAACTGATTTTTATCAGATCTACTTAAACTTGCGTATTTATTAGCTTTCTATATTTAAATATTCTTCACGTCCATAATTTACAATTTTGAAGCTTAAGTGTGGAGTTTTAAAGTTCGTTTTTGTAAAACTACTTTTAAGGAAACAATTTAAATGAATTTTGTATATTACTTAATTTGAAGATGGAATAAGTATACTTACCTCGTGCAATAATCGGTACTAACTGTTGATTTGTTTAGTGAAATCGACGGTCGCCATTTTGAATTATCAAGTACCTACACAAGCAAGTGTCTCAAATTGCTTTGTCTTGTAGTTTTGGAACTTTTTGAACTTCTTCCCTAAGGTGTTTGAATAACTTCAGAGGAACATTATTAAATAATACTTTGTATTGACCAAAAATCTCCATTGTCTTAAGGAAACGTAACACAATTAGGATTTAAATAAAATTTTATCACAATTATAATCCGTTCCTCATTTTGGAATCGTGTGCATTATTCAAGTGCAATTTTTTACATCTTTCTCTTTATTAATAACTTTATATAATTAATTAAAAAATATATGTAAATAAATATTTTTTATTGGCTTTTCAAATAGTAAAATTAGAAAATCAAGTATAGTTAATTATTATTTTTTATACATGATTGTAAACGAATGCTTTATTATTTGTAATCACGAAGTACACTTATGCCGAACACCTTTAATGGGTATAGATAATGCATTGTATAAGATTTCTTTTTAAAGATATGTTTTTGTATCTTAATATAAATTGTCTGTGGTGTTTAACCTGTATGAGTGTATTTGAATTAGGTGTCTATTGGAGACTAGTGGCTTGAATGTTTGTGGTTTGTCATTATAGTAGGCTTGTGAGATCATAGAAAGAAATCGTATACATTATTGGAGTAAACGTAAAGGAAAGATAAATTGTGTTAAACAACTGAGTCTGAGGTTATAATTTGATCAATATATATTTTTTGTAATCAATTACAAATAGTATCACTTTCTGTGTATTTATTAATGAAGATAATAAGAAAAAGAACGTAATGGAAGTACATTTTTACATATTTTGTTTATACATATTTCTTTATGTTCTTGAAACTTTTATTCCTATAAAACTTATCTTTTTTTTTCTATGGTCACACAGTGTGTGTCTTAGGTAAAACGTGTGAAGTACAAGTGAATAGAATTTGTCAGCGTGTGTTCTAAATTGTAAGCATAATAAAATTAAACGTTGAGTTGCGCTCGACTAGTTAATATATATCATATATTATACGAGTAGGTATGTATCTAACATATATATTTACATTATAATATAAATTTACTGTCGTAGTAACTTTTACTTCTCAGTGGTAGCTTTTAGCTAAATTTGTTGTTTGTTGCTGTAATTTTACTAAATACACTTAAGATAAAATGTAACGATTCTTTGTAATAGTGAACACAATTTTACTAGTCTACGTTTAGTTTTAGAGAATAATACCTCTGGATTTTAGATGTAAAAATCTGTAACCGTCTATAATTTTTAAATGTTTACGCATGTATTCGATCAAAGCGTGAAGCGAAATTTGAATGGATATACGATATATGTATTTACGTGCCAGGAACTTTATTTACTTGACAACCTTCAACTTTGTGAACTGTGTACAAACATTTCTGAGTCAAATATATTGAGATTAATGCCCGCTTTCTGAAAGACTGTTCTTTTTTAATCTGATGTCAGAAGGGATTACAAATGTTATTAGTCTAATGGCTAAAATTATGATTGTTTTCTCGCTGGCCAGTCTTTCAGGGAGCGGAGTTCTTTATTTGAATTTACTTCGAATTTTCCACGTGTACGCACAATAGTGAGTTTATAAATATTTTGTACTTGATTGTACATTCTAGAAAAGTATACAGGATATTTTTTAAGGATTGTCTTTGGTACGACTCCAGTACATTAGTTTACATCTTTCATTGAATAAAACATAAGTACATACAGTGTAGATTTGTTATTGTGGCGTCGGCTCACATATTTTTTAATTATTTGTAAATAAAAATTATTGAGATAAATAAATATGTTTTTTATTTTATTTTGTTCTTGAAGCTTGAAAACACTACAATGATATTATTATTCAATATTTAAGCAGTTACTTGTTGTCCAACTTAGGATTATACGTAAGTATTGTGATTAACCAGGAAAAGTGTTAAGCGATTTTTGCAAAAAACAATGTCATTCAAGTAATACCCATTGTGTATAGTGGTACCCGTTCACTCGATATTTTTTCTGCTCATTTCACTTTATTCACCTCTGCTGTGACCTTGAATGTGTTTTACAAAATGTTGAAACGGATGTAAAGAATGTGGGAATAACAAGTCACAATTCTTGTTATGAACTTAGGACCTAAGTAGTGCTAGCCTAGTTAGTGGTATTGGACTGATAAGTGGAAGGCTGGCGGTTCGAATTCCGGCATGCACCAATGTCTTTTCGAATTCATATGTATAACAATGTTGCACTTGCAAAAATCGGTAAAGGAAGACATTGTGAGGAAACCATTCGCTCACCTAAGAGCTATTCAAGGGTTTTTTAGGACACGCTAGAGGCCTACAGGTTGCTGAAACTGGCTGGACACCAGGTTGTCCACAAATACATTTTTAACAGATTGTTACGGTACAGCGCACATAATTGTAGAGCAGTCTATATAGAATGTTATGAGAACGGCAATCCCAACGCACTGAATTTACTTGTTAAATTATAACTACATCAATTCTTAAGTCGTAAAATAAAATAAAAACGATAGTTACTTCTTTTCTCTTACCATCTTGCATCTTTAAATGATCATTGGTTAACAAAACCTTGAAAAGGGCAAATACGAAGGAGAAAAAACTTGACAAAAAATTTATTATAGGTACATTCTGAGAACGTCGAAGTAAATGAACTTATAACAACAGAGTGAGTATTATTAGTATTAAGAACTACTGACTTAAACTAAATGCGTAGAAAACTATCATTTGCAGCAGTCAATACCGACTTAACTCGTATTGTTTTAGACTTTCCAATCCCTCTTCATCTTCAGGAGTAAAAAAGTAGTAGTTAATTATGCGAAAAGTGATAGCCTCTCACGATGTCGTTAAAACGGTGTTGTAGAAGCGAGATAGCGTACATTGCATAGAGCGGCATCTCGCTCCCACATCTGGAACTGTCCTACAATAACACGTCTGGTATGGTACTTGTACTTTTTAAAAATGGCATACTTGAGCCCGATAAGAACAAAATACCCTGACTGCATATTCTTAGGCTTACCATCCAGAACTCCATGAAGAATTAATTCAAGAAAACGAAACAAAAATCAGTTCTGGAGCCGCTTGTCAAGTAGAAGGGAGATATTTTTTCTGGTATTTGTCTTCTCATTCAACTGGAACGTTACAAATGATAGATACAATATCGAGTAAATTTAGTTACGGGCAGGGCCCAGCTTTTTCTTCCAGTTCATTGATGTCCCTAACTAAAATCCACGATAACAGGAAAACCACCAACTAAATACAAATCGTACTCGTGCGTAAAGTTTGCTATTGTCACGTTTCACAAAAAGTTGTACTATGACTTAAAATTTCCAGATTTGCGCACACTAACCAGTGTGCCAGAATGATTAGGCGTTTAGGACAATAGCATGACATCCGCCCATCTGTATAAAATAGAGGAGCTGCTAATGCTTGGCCTCAGTAACTCTATAGAGACAGAAACGGGAATAAACATGGTCAAGTTAGTGTTATTAGTGTTGGCAGTGTCTGTCGTCGTCAGCTTGGCTGTTCCAGGTATCAAAAAATTTGGACTCAGTGTCAGATTCTACCAATTTTTTAAATTTCCTATAGTAGAATGTGATTGCTAACCTAACACTACTGGTGGGACATTTCATCGTGAGTAAAGTGAATCAGGGTTTGAAAAGAGATGGCTTGTTTGAAGACGTACTTCCAAAGATAGAAGAGAGCGAAAATTCCTTTATCTGAGTCTTTCATTAAAATTCTGGTTACAGGAGAACGTAAAAGAAGGCATGGATATGACTACGGCCACGGAGGCCACGGAGGCTACGGCGGTGGCGGTGGCGGCGGCTATGGCGGCTATGGTGGCCATAATCATGGCGGCTATTTAGGCGGCCACGGCTATGGTCACGTGCCCATCCCGCTCTCGCAATCCTACTCCAAGTCATCAGCTAGCGCCAGCTCGAGTAGCGGATCTATTGGAGGCTAAGTTAGTGTGTTTTTTACAAACTTTTAAAATTATTTTGTTTAGAAGATTTTTCTTTTTTGTGAATATCACAGAAAAGTGCAATTTTCAAACAGTTTGTTTCTGCCCATTCCAAAGTATTTCCGAGAAATTGCCCATTAAAATTGTTTCAGTCTGAAGAGAGATAAGCCCGTTTAATAGTTAACCAAGTAATTATGTTACCCTCATCGGTTTGTTTTTGAGATTATTGAATAAAATTAAACTTATCGCGGTTCTTTTCAGGTGATACTTCAACGTACAACGTTCACGAGAAGCGTTCCCAGACAATTTCCTTTAAGCTTACTTAAGTTTCAATGTGATATGTTTTTAGATATTTATATTAAATTATTGTTTACTGAATAAAGAATACATTCATTGCAATCTAACTTCTAAGGTTGTTTATTTTAGTCCACTTTTCCAGCAACAATTGATCTCTGAATCTATCAAAATGCGGATGAAGAACAAGCGTCATTTGCCATTTATAAAAGCACTCGTTCTAGAAACATCATTCCTAAATTTCAAACATGATTGAAACATCCAAAAATGCAGAAATGTTCCCTGAAATGATAACATAATTCCAAAATCATTATGCATATTCTTAATCTGAAAATACTTCATATTAAAAACCCAGTACGTTCTTAGTTTTTTGGAATAACCGATCCGGTGTAGGACTTTTCATGCACTACGGGGTTTTCACAAACAAAAGCAGATTCATAAGATAGCTCTTAAAACTAAATTAAATAACCTGAATAAAGATGGAATCAGGGAGCGTCACTTGCGTCATAACTGTTGTTAATCTCGTTTTATTGTATTAAATTATAAGGAAAACTGAATCTCAACAAAAACATAAATGTGAAATAGAACAAGTCCAATCTATCTATACTAATATATAAAGCTGAAGAGTTTGTTTGTTTGAACGCGCTAATCTCAGGAACTACTGGTTCACATGGAAAAAATATTTTTGTCTTGTATAGACCATTCATCGAGGAAGGTTTTAGGCTATATACCATCACGGTGCGACTAATAAGAGCGAAGAAATAGTGGAAAATGTGGAAAAAACAGGGAAAATTATCTTCATCTTCGAGGGCTTCCGTTCAAAAATTCTAACTTATATCGCCTAACCACGGGGACGAAGTCGCGGGCTACAGCTAGTATACACGCCTCAGTTGTTGACTTCAACGACAAAAGAGATCTAATTGTACGCTAAGATTTTTCTTATTCTTCTGTAGGATCATACGGGTCCCGTACTCAAATTACATGTGCTTGTTCATCAAATAGTGTCATAGCTAGGGCACGCAAATGATGTTCTTCTGATGCCGCACGAAATGTTTGAATAAAGGATATAAAATAACAGGATTATCATTTTATTATTTGAAAACTACCCATGGTTATTAAGTGCAATCAAAACCTTTGCATATGAATAATTTAAGTGCAACAGACTGAAGTTAATTTTAAAGTTTTAATAATAAGTGTTTACTCACAAATTGGTAGGTACTCAACACTGATTCTTAAAATTAATTGGATACGTAAGTACCTACTTATCATATTTAAGTACTTCAAGAAAAACCACAATTTTAATACCTACAAAAATAATATATCTTACTTTATTGCGAGAATAATAACGAATACAATATTCGTACAGATACAAAAACTTAACCTAGTTTACTTAACAATAAAATTTTGATACATGTATAATATATTTTCATAAAAAATAACCGAAATCGCAAATAACCGTTTGATTCAACGCGCTAATCTCAGGAACTACCGGTCCAAATTAAAACATTATTTTTAATAGACCATTCATCGAGGAAGACTTTAGGCTATAAATCATCACGCTGCGACTAATAGGAGCGAAGCTGCGAAGATACAATGGAAAATGTGAAAAAAACAGGGCAGGTATAAATCATAACTTATATCTTCTACCCACGGGGACGAAGTCGCGGGCAACAGCTAGTAAAATTATAAAACTCTTCAATCACATGGTAACTACATATAAAAAATCCATAATTCCTAAACATTCTATTATTTCTACGACTTTTTTACGTTTACCAGAAGAGTATTTAATTCAAAGATTAGCCTTATGGTGATTGTTGGAGGCTCTAGCGGAGGCCGTCGCAGACGCCTTGCTGAAGGATCGGTTGTGTCTATGGTCCTTCAGCTCCCTGTTGTAGTCGACCTCCCGACTGCCGCTCCCATAACTGAAAATAAAGGACGATATCAGAACTTGGCACCAATTCTGCTATTTTTAATAGTCATTAACATGAGCAAAATTTTCCAGCCATTGCATTTTACATCGGCAGTCTAATAACAACTCTAGACGCGAAACACTTAATGTCAAATACAATGAATTTCAAATGAAAGTGTTGGCTAAATGTTTAGGAGAACAGGTATAGTATAATTTTAATCAAATTTCCATTAATTCATCGGCAATTGTAAATAGTAGAATCGGGGACCAGGTTTAAAGATCTAATCATCCAATCATGATAAAAATGCAAGGTTGAAATATTCCCACGCATTTCATTGCATAACGCATAGGGATATAATCTCACTTTAGTGTCTTCTACTGCACAGGCTGGAGACAAGGGATTGAATAAACATCATTTGGATTCTATGCTGCTCTTGGGACTACTCCTGGCCTTAGAATGTTCTTTCATCATGAATGATGGTGATGAGCCGATATTTCATGAAAGGGGTCGAGCTCATTCAGTTATAAGTCGGGTTTGTATTTACAAAGACTTTATCAACAACCTTTGTTGGTGGAAGTTCAATTGTCGAATAATTTAATACGATATAATATCAACGTTGTAAACAGCAATTCACACAATGTATTTCCTGCTATTGAGTTCTTGACATGTTATAAATTAAGTGCAAGTTCTAGTTAGCTGTTTCTAAGGAATAATATTGCAGCAGGTTTTCCTGATTCCTTTCTTGGAACATACTGATACAAAAGTAAACAATAACCATTTATCATGTGCTATTTCTGATCGACCTTCTATAAGTACACGGTGAATAAAAATGCGTATTTAATAGAGATAAAGTATCCGTATTTATTTTTGGAGACTTTTTGAAACTTTGGTTCTGTTTTAGGACATTACTTAAAAATTATTTATAAATTAGTTGATCCATCATGTCACAAACCTTCCCCCAAGTTCCTCGCCACAGGCAAGCCGCTCTCCACTGACGCTGGCGTTTTCATTGCTCCCACTATAACGACTGTCAGCCCCGAAGTCGCTGAAGCCGCGTTTCACTCGGTTCAATGTTTTGAATCTCCAGTCTGAAACGTTTCCCACAAAGTAAGTTTAGACTCGAAAAGAAAACAATTCTCAATGCGGCAAGATTTTTCGCTTGGTATGGGGCAGTATGTGAATTAGAACTGCATTTCGTGTTGAAGATAATACCGACAAAGTCAAAGTTATTCAGGAAAGCAATGACGAATAGATAGTAGGTATTTGATGTCTTAAATAACAATTTTGTTAATGGACTGAATTTCTCACCCCTTCCTTCTACTACCACAGCTAGCAGCACCATGAATGCAAACACTGTAGCTATCCTCGCCATTGTGCAGTATTTAGTGGTCATTTGTCACCCATGCATGTTATATATACATGTTCCAAACAGGATGGTACCTATCGGATGTTACGGTCACTCAAAATGCCATGTTTTCGGTGACACGCCATGACGGATGCACAAAGCCGCTGCGACGGTTTAATTCAGTTTTGATGGATTGTTCAATGCCCTTGACTTTGGGGAAAAAAATGTCCATAATTTGGAGATAACCTTCAAATGTCAGGAGATGTGAAGGCAGAAACAGTTGACGGATAAATTGAGGAAGAGGGTCGCACTTTGTCATGGCCGAGCTTAGGAAAACTACTAGGCGTATATTTCTATCTATATTGTAATACGTAGATAATAATATCGAATGTATTCTTGCATAACATATTGCTCAGATGATTAGACACCTACCGGTTATAACCTGAGTGGCTGGTAACAATGACCTTGCTGGGCGGTCGTTCGCTCGGGATTTTTTCTAGTCAGCACTTTTTGTGGACTATCATCGTTTGAAATAAAAAGAGTTTGGTTAAACCTTTCGGATTCAACTGAGCGTGAATGTATTTATTAGAATAGTACTTAGTTTTAAGCCTGGTTCAGGCTAGGGTGACAGAGGTAAATAACCAGAAGAGATGACGGGAATTTTTTAGATACTTAGAATATTTTTTATTGTACTCCTCACGAGTTTCATATATCACTGTATGAGGTAGTTTTCAATCACTTTTTTTTATAAAACTACAGTGGAAATATACATTTGTAAAGTAGATTTATTGTGAACATTCCAATTTCTGAATCTGTTGCTTGTTTATTTTTCCTGATTTCGTTTTCATCTTTAAATACTATTACCGTTGGCCCAACTCGACTAACAGTTTTCGTATCTACAAAAATATTTTTCAGGTAAACAACTACATATGTTCGTAGTCTGTAAACATTACTTTGAAATAAAAGCTGTACCTATTCCACAGCAACTTTTACAGCTAATTCATATCGTGTCGATGCTCCCGATAGTTTACGGATCTTTGTTTGGTCAAGATATCATAATGAAGAGCTTTTTATACATTACATCAGAGTGTGGTTTGTAGCAGTATTAAGAAATAATCACAAGACCTATCGTGATGAGGTTTGACTGGATATAAACCGGGGCTGATTTAGTTTGTAGGCAGGATGTGTGGGGTTGCAGGTCGTGGAGAGGAGGGTCGTGTAGGTAAGGGGTACGATACTATACGATGATACCCACGCCAATTGAAAGCTCTAACAAAGATGTTTAAGAAATATTATAGACCTTCATGTCTCCTTACAATCTTAGGTTTGGATAGTACTTTATTTTCTATAGATGGTTGTCTTAAAACACTTTTATTAAAAAGTATCGGATCTCCTTTTGAAATATTCACATTTCTTCACCTAATAATAATCTTAAAACAGTGCGAATGTTTACAAACATGTCTATTTACATTTTTGGGCAGTAAATTACTTTATATTTTTTATCGAAACAAGAATCGGATTCTACACTAATATTCCACACAATATCCTGCTCAAGATTATAGGTACTAGATGCTAAACCGCAACTGACCATCAACATTAAATTGTTATTGTGTGATACAAGGTTAGGTATAAAGAAACAACATTATGCAGACAGCTACTGACTTATGTATGTGTTACCGATAAACATTTTTATACATATTAATACAATTACTCGGTAATAAAACAATATTCATGATTGTTTATAAGATTTTTTGCCAGTAGCTGCGTTCGTGTAGACATGGTTTTTAGGAAGAAACAATTATGTCTTCCCAACGACCTTTAATTTAAAGTGTGACTTTACAAAAATTTAATTGTGTTGATGAATACTGACAAAGTAAGTATAAATTAATTTCTAAAAAGTCGTTTGTCGTGAAGAAATAACAAATGATGAGAAATACTCTTGTCTGTAAGCAGAATATATAGAATATACATTTACCCACCCATGCCCAGTTCTACCAACAATGAAAAACGAATCTCTAATTCTGAGGCATCGCAGTCCATCTGTTCGTCCGTCACTAGACTGTTGTTAAAGTTCTCAAAGAATTTTCATTTCAGTTGCGGCTAAAATAACAAACACAAAAAATGAAGATCACGGCTAGCTACGCAAGTTATGGTCATACACTTGACCTTTTTTTTAGTTTTGACAAGAAATCTAAAAAAAATTGGCAAGGGGACACTAACTCTACAATTGTAAAGACAAACAGTACAAACAAACCTGCCTATAAATAATATGTATTCATTTATGTGTATCAATTTACTTATAAACGTGACCATAATAATTGTCGCAAATTTAATATGCACATACAATTAACAGTTTCATCGTCGTCAAACTAGTATAGTTTGACGTTTCATAGAATCCCATTTGTATCAATGATTTATGATCTTTTATAGGAATTAAGTGGACAATTATTTGTTTATATCTTAAAACTAATCACGATTTTCCGTGACTCTTGTGATCGAAATAAATCGTTTAGATGATGTAAACAGGTATTATGTTCGCTTGGTAACAAGTCATCTAATGCCTCGTAAGGTGTAGGTCTTAGGAAGGTTACGTTAGGAGCCTTAAGACAGTATAATCACTTGCTTTAATAATACTTAAATTGATTTTTGACAATAAAACTCCTTACACTTTATTGACTTCATTTATTTTTAAATACTGTGCACTTCAATAACATTTCCATACCCCGTGAGCTAATTAAATAATAAATTATATGATGAAAACCGCAAAATTATCGTTATGTCTATCGCTTTTTCCCCGACCATCCGAAGGCTTTTCCGTATTCCTTGAGATTATTCTTGCCACTGTCCTTGCCGGAGTTGTTGCTGCCACCGTTGTTCTTGCCACTGTTACCACCTCCCTTGCCGTCCTCTTTGCTCTCACTGCTGTTACTTTCGCTGCTGCTGCTAGAGTTGCTGCCACCATTGCCGCCACCGCCCTTGCCGCCATCACCTTTTCCACCGCTGCTCTTACCTTAGATCAGAAAAAATAATGAATATTTGACTTTTTGTTTTAAATCGTTGTGATCGTTTGTGAATGCCTTTTAAGAGTAAAGTATTGTTTTACTTTTTTTTACGTACACGGTGCATTTTAAACAATTAAGAATATACAGAAAGAAACAAAGAGATGGAGAAGGCAAATTAAAGAGAATGAATATCGAGATATTCGTAAGCTGACTGAGTTCTAACATAACACTGAAACGTGAAGTTTGTGATGGAAGGATGTTTTGTTGAAATTGAGATCTTCATAAACTTTAAAGATTAAATGCTGAGTAACTCACCACTTGGCGCCGCATAGATACAGACTGTCAACACCACTACCAGAAGCGCGATAGTAGTCAAATTCTTCATTATTTCAGTACAAAGGGTATTAAGTATTAATTTCTCGAATAATTTTACTTGAACTGCCTTGTTCGACTGTATTGGACAGTAATGATTGTGGCTTTAAATACTCATTTACTTTCTGATTTGCCCGTAAAAAGTTTCCTACAATCTAATCTATTTAAAACACCTTTTTTATAGATTCCCTGATTGACTTCAATACTTTTAAATTCGTATTGTACATTGTGTAAAATTTCCGTGAAAGAATTACTTAAATATTGTGTTGTAAATTCGAACGGTCCTGGAAATAGGTCCAAAACTGATAATTTCATGGAGAAAGAAAATTGTACATGTAATATTTTCGAAGTTGAACCTGACTCTGGCTCTGTTTGAATGTTATTTAATCACATAGTCACCTAGGGGCAAGTTTTTAACTTACAGCCCTAATTTAACACTTGTCTTTGTCATTGATATCGATGTTGCTTTGCTTTGTCAAGTTTGATAAAATAGACTATAGAATTCATAGATCATCATCATCAACCCATATTCGTCCACCGCTGGACATAGGCCTCCTCATTTCACGCCATCGGTCCTAGATCGTTCATCAATTTGTTACGCATTTTTACGGATTTCTTTCGTTTTTATATACTAAAATGAATATGTTATTTTATTTTTATATAACATATTGGTCTATCACTAATAATTTCAAACCGTAAACTTACAGAAAGATTTTGTATGTCTGGGATCAAAAACGTGCTCAAAATAAGGACCTGACCTCCCTCTAATATTTATTACAACCCTTCATCTGGGAATACCTAAACTTGAATTGGGTAAGGTTTTGCACATAAACAACGAAGTTTATAAAAATAAAATGTAAATTGTATTTAATAAGTACATATTTTTTTAAAGAGTGAAACATATTTTTTATCACATTTGAGCTTTTGAATGTTCTTTTCTTCTAGAACTCCAACTTAGTTGTTAGCGTCTGAAACAGGAAGAAAATAAGGTTATTTTTAAAAGAATGCCAATAGCACTGTACTGTATAAATGTACCTTTGAGCGAACAGGTCCAGGTATAAGATATTTTTGATAAGCTTATCTTTTAATATTATAGGCAGTAACAAATCCTTGCACATAAGTTTGAATAAATTTGATTCAACATCATCAAAATAACAGACCCACATACATAGTAGGTACTAGATTCCTACCATATGTTGCAAGCAAACAATATTTACCCGTATCCACCCTTGTGTCCGCCGTAGCCGCCAGAGCCCGAGTTGGCAGTAGCTTGGGCGTTTGCATTGGCGTTGGCATTGGCACCACTGCCACCGTAGCCGCCACCGCCGTTACTTCCTTGGCCACCAGATCCACCACTTCCACCACCGAGTCCACCAGATCCACCGTGTCCACCGCCAAGACCTCCGGATCCACCGGATCCACCCCCGAGTCCACCGGACCCTCCATGTCCACTGCCGAGTCCACCAGATCCTCCATGTCCACCGCCGAGACCACCGGATCCCCCGGATCCACCACCGAGTCCACCAGATCCTCCATGTCCACCGCCGAGACCGCCGGATCCCCCGGATCCACCACCGAGTCCACCAGATCCTCCATGTCCACCGCCAAGACCCCCGGATCCGCCGTGTCCACCGCCGAGTCCACCAGATCCACCGTGTCCGCCGCTGCTCCCGGAGCCGCCACTACCACTTTGACTGCCTCCTAGTGATCCGCCACTACCGCTGCCTCCGCCGAGGCCGCCACCACTTCCGTGGCCTCCGCCGAGTCCACCGCTGCCGCCATGACTACCTCCGCCATGGCCGCCACTTCCACCGTGGCCGCTGCTACCGCCCTGGCCACCTCCTAGCCCACCGCCGCTGCCTCCGCCGAGCCCGCCGCCGCCACCACCTCCGTAACCACCACCGCCGCCACCGCCACCGCCACCCCCAAGACTGCTTCCGCCATAACCTGAAAATACACGAATAATAATAATTAAAATGTTGAATGCCACGTTAAGGTTGGAAGGGCCCTAGTTCATTTAATTACATGGTTGGTTCATCATTTCGATCATTTTGGCTAGAAGCATGTAAGGATACAGAATGAAGACTGACACACCTAATTTAAGTTAAGATTCCGAGAATTTGGAGCTGAGAATTGTGTGCTAATAATGTCATGGATGTCATTAGCTTGAAGCGAAGGAATAATGTCTATGATAAATCGTGTCTATTATAACAATTAAAAAAGTATTGGCAGTAGGTACCAAAACTCTCCAAACAGACAGTTTCACATAATTCTATTTTATGAGAAGTTAGTAGTTCATCCGATGCACGGGTTCGATCAAAAGTTCACTAGAGTAGCTTAAACAGGAGCTTGAGCCAATAAAAATGAGATTTCCTTAGTTTGTACTGTGGAAATCTCCTCTCCAAAGGAGCCTTAACAGAAGTTTTCTACATAATTTAATTTTATTAAATGAGTATATTATTACCTGGCGCTGCGTATACGCAAGCGATGAGCCCTAAGGCGAGAGCAGCTACTGCTAGACGAGCCATGTTGAACTGTGCCTGAGCCCACCCCGACCTACCTTATATACAGACTCGCTTATGTCATGAACATGAACGTGCAAATGTTTATTAGTAAATACACTTTAGTTCTTGCTAGTGTTTTTACCTATAATTATTATGGTTACATCGATTAATGTGAACTAATTTTATGCGGTTTGTCCGCTCCGAATGCTAAAATCTATATTAATATAATAAAGCTGGCGAGTTTGTTTGTTTGCGGACCAGATTTAGCAAGCGCTTGAACGCAATTGCTAAATATTTGGTCCGATTCAAAAAAATATTGCAGTTTTGGCTAGCTGACTTATCGAAAAAGGGTATAGGATATATACCATCACGCTACAAATCACTTTTCGTCAACGGTTACAGTTGCGTAAAAATAATATATGACTGTTCTACAGAATTCGTTTAGGGGGTTTATCGGTTTTAGAGGAATAAACATTCATACATATATCCATACATAAAAACTTTCGCGTTTATAATATTAGTAGGACAGGATTAGTTTTTAACTTCTATAACAGAATTATTTTAAAACTATTCAACAGTTTCGTAAAATCCCTGCCACATATCTTCATGACAAAGTCGCGCGCAACAGCTAGTTCATAAAATAGAACTTGATTATTAGAAATGATTGTTGATTGTTGGGTGCTCAAAACTTTTTGTGGGTTATTCTTCGAAGCTTATTTTCCGAATCCATTGTAGGAAATATATATAATAAAATAAATAAAAAATAAAAATAATAAGCCTTTAATTTCCAGTTAACACATTTCAATGCAATCATGTCTCCTACCTATAAAACTTAGTTAACAAAATGATTACAAGAAAATAGAGTAACTAATATCTATATACTTAATTACTATTGTTTTTAATAACTATTTAGATTTATGTAATTTTATAGCACAATATTATTAGGCAGTAGCGTTTTCTTTACTGTCCTGTAACCGCTCTCAGGTAAAGGCCTCCTCCAAAGCTTTCCATTTTCTGTACAAAACAGATTAGTGTATATTATATTTTCAATCAGTTGATTACTAGACTTGAATTCCAAAACCTTCGAGAACTTCCAAGCCTTCCAAGACTTTTATGACTAGATAAGGTAGAGCATTGAGAGAGATTAATTTAAACAAATCTTATTTTAGTCTCTTGATCTTTACATAATTATCTCCGAGGAATACGACATGATCTCATTTGGAAATATTTTATATCACGGCTCTTAACATACGTGTCCATTTTTAAGAACGCTGGAGTCGGCATTTCCTATCTTACTACTCTGAGAAGAATGTAATGTGACAAAACAAACTCAGGGATCTCTTATCACGTCCTGACAAAAAACTGCTAGTATAAGTGTATACCCCGTGATTTTTTAGTCGTCTTACAAAAGCAGCCCAGTTATGTATCCAATGACTAGAACACGTTCATGATAAAAAACATAGGTATTTATGAGATTTGAAAATAAAATACAATTTTTATTCAAAATTATGATGCAATTCGTAGTTTTTTAGAAAAACAGCTCTGTTGCGGGGGCGGTCCGAGCCTTGTTACAATGGTGAGGGGCGCAGGCGGCGGCGTTTTTATCATATTTAAGAGCATATTTCAGATTTCTCTTGTTTAATTTTTTTCGTACTTATTATCTTAGTTGATGATAAAAAAAAAAAAATCGCGCCTAGGGGTATTTTACGTCGGATACATGAACTGGGCTGCTTTTGTAAGACGACTAAAAAATCACCGTGTATACTAAAGCAGAGTATTTACTGGACTGACTTTTTAAGGAAAGTATCGGATCAATTTGAGTAAGTCTCAACTCCTCTTAATGGGTAATTCACGAAAACTAAAGGAATGGTTGTGCAAAAACGTAAACGTTGGTTACTTTATAGAGACGAGTAGCATTTAATAAACGATACAAAATTAGTTTGTTCCTAAATATTAACAGAGTTTGACAAACATTAAATTTAGTGGTTTCTTAGGTTTACGCGAATGTTAGACATTGAAATGAAACTACTTTTACGGATTTTATCGCGGTTTAATTTTTGATTTGCCCGTGACCATGATACCTGCTTAGATGTCGAAACGTCGGGAACTAAAATCAAAAATTAAACCGCGATAAAATCCGTAAAAGTAGTTTCATTTCAAAAACATTAAATTCTCACCAAAACTGGTTCGCACTTTTTAAGTTTAGAATTTTGTGAAAAAAATAATTTAATTTGTCTACACTTTAAATTTCTACTCATATGATATCTAATCATACAACGATCAAAAGCCACTTAAAAAATGCACTTATTTTATCCGTGAAAGGGTGAAACCAGAGAGAGCAGCCTTAAAACAAAAAAAAACGGGTGTGAGCTTGCAAGAAAATACAAAAAAAAACATTTTACACTACCTAATAAAATGTTTTTTTTTTTAACACTGTATTATGACATATTCAAGAAGTTTTAGGCAAGTTCATAATAACTAACTTCATATATTACCTTAGTCAAAAAGCTTGGCTCAAAATTTTTTGACAGCTCCATTACTCTCGCGTTTTTTAGCGCTCTAAATACGTACATACATACTTAGTTATCGTTATTTTTCTCGGAAGACATTTCAAATTCATATTTAATCGTCATTAATTAGTTATCTTGATTGCACGGAACAGCCGTGTGGTATAAGTCATTTCACCAACCCACTCAGCATGACGAGTCGCAGGTTCAATCCCCGCTTGCGGCAATTTGTCTGATCCACGAACGCTTGTACTGAATCTGGGTGTTGTGCATGTGACTTATCAAAATGTCGTTTGTTTTGATACAAATTGACTAGTTTTTTATTAATCTGTTCATAAAAGTATAAGGAATTATGAAAGATGTTTGTATTTTTATTAGGTTCAGATTATTCAATAACACACTCTTCTCAAAACAATAGCTTTTTTTAAATGTTGCGATCATTGAATAATTAAATAATTATTCATTGAATAATTAATTTTAATCAGACTAGGTTAGGTGTTCATAATTTTTGGTTCTAGAAATAACTTAACCTAAAATTGAACTGGGAAAGGTTTTGTACGAAAACAACAAAGTTTTTTAAAAACAATATATTGTATTAGCTAATACATATAATTTTTAAGAGTGAAACATAAACTATTTTTTTATCACATTTGAGCTTTTGAATTTTCTTTTTTTCTACATCTGCAGCGTAGTTCTTAGCGTCTGAAACAAAAAGAAATTATGTTACTTAAAGCATCGAGAAAAGTATGGCGTAGTTATGGTGGTAGAAGTTAGCAGTCGAATATCTGTAGGGTAAGGATTACCCTATAAGTATCTTCTCAATCTCCATAGTATAATTGTGTTAGGCATATCTTTTGCAAACCTTCACAAAGTAAGTTAACCTTTTGTTGCATCCTTCAATGAAATTAATTTTCGAAGTGACAGAACCACTACGGAGTCCTTTAAAAATGTTTACGAAGACAGTATTTACCCGTATCCGCCCTTGTGTCCGCCGCCGCCGTAGCCGCCAGAGCCAGCTGTAGCAGAAGCTTGGGCATTGGCGTTGGCAGTGGCGCTGCTGCCACCGTAGCCGCCGCCGAGTCCACCTGATCCTCCGTGACCACCGCCGAGACCGCCGGATCCGCCGTGTCCACCGCCGAGTCCACCAGATCCACCGTGACCGCCGCCGAGACCACCAGATCCGCCGTGTCCACCACCGAGTCCACCAGATCCTCCATGACCACCGCCAAGTCCACCTCCTAGCCCGCCGCCGCCGCCGTGGCCACCGCTTGCACCGTAGCCGCCGCTACCACCACCCCCGAAGCCACCGCCGCCGCCGCCACCACCACCACCGCCTCCCCCGAGGCTGCCTCCTCCGTAACCTGAAAATACATGGAAAATAATTATCAAAAATGTTTGAAGGCATTTAAAGGTGCTAAGCTTATCTATTTTACGTTGTTGGTTCCTTCCTTTGAAAGGATTAACGACACAAGTAATTTATTTTTAAAGTTTGGAGAATTGTCTGCTTTTAAAGACACGAATGTCATTTTTTTGAAACAAAAGATTGCTGTTAGGATCGAAATTAAAGAAAATAAACATTATTAAAGCACCATAGTAAAAGAATATTGAAGTTCTCCAGATTAAGCTTAAACAGGCGCTTAAGCGTTAACTGAAAAGTGTTATAATTGTTAAAATGAGAATATTAATTGAATAGGTTGTACCTGGCGCTGCGTATGCGCAAGCGATGAGCCCTAAGGCGAGAGCAGCTACTGCTAGACGAGCCATGTTGAACTGTGCCTGAGTCCACCCCGACCTACCTTATATACAGACTCGCTTATGTCATGAACAAGAACGTGCAAATGTTTATTAGTGAAGACTCTTCAGTTTTTGCTAGTATTTTTTACTTATAATTATTTTGGTTCCGCCGATTAATATCAACTGATTTTGTGCGGTTTGGCCGCTTCGAATGCTCCGATAGATAATATAGGACTTGATTATTAGAAATGATTGCGGGGTGCTCAAAACTTTTTTGGACTTTTTTTTGGAAGCTTATTTAGAGAACTGGTTGTAGTTAATATTTATAGATTTGTATGCATACGTGTACGTATGCTATCTGTGGAATCGTTAATATCAATATAAGAACTTTTAATTTCGGACTGTATTTAGAAGATGTCGGAACAGGTTTTAGAATACAATTTGGGAGGATATATTTCTAGGACACCAGAAAAAACTATCTTGTCGTTAATATAAAGAGGTAAAAGTACGAGAAGTTTATGAAGTTGTAAGGATACTGTATCGATTTTCAAAATCTTCTACCAGTAATAAAATAACCGGTAGTGAAGAACCCGAAAAGCACTGTGCAACAAAGTGGGCACGGGTCAACTTTCCTGGTTTTTTAATTTTTTTTTGGTTTTAATTATATTTACAGTTTTTCTCGAATTCATATTATCTTCATATTAAATCTGAAAATAAGTTTAAGATACTGAAAAAAGACAATAAACTAGATTAAATAATGCTTTGCGGAACCCTATTCAGATATAAATACTACATAGATTTGATTCGTCAATGTATTGAAGTGGCCGATCTTTTTTGTGGAGCGCCGAGTTCGATCACAATACATATAGGTATCTATATTCATAATAAAATACAAGTACTTTGTAAATATTGCGTCGGTGCGCTTAGGCTGTGTGTGTAGTGCAAGATATAAGCTAGCTACGGTCACTACGGTGTAAATTATAATGTTTCCTTATATGGACGGAAATCACATTTGGTGGGATGTGGGATGCCGCTGTATTGTGAAGAAAATAGTGTTTTATCAAATGACAAGTTTAGATGTGTGTAGTCGCATAGCTTAGTTAACTCAACTTATGGAAAATCTGAAGGAACCTTCACTAGAAGGGCTCTACATTTTTATTCCTAGTATAGATTCTAGTCCGAATTCTGTATTGTTTGTTATAAAATCATGTCGAGAAGCATATGAATACCTACGTTTGTCTTTCTTTATAAACCACTTTTTGAACATACTCATATAACTTTCAATACTAATAATAATAAGATGAAGATTCAGTCTTCATCTTAATATTATTGAAATTAAGCTGAAAACATAGCCGTCTTTGTCTCACACACTGTGTGTCTATACTTTTATCTCGCTCCAATCTATTGTCTAATTCAATCCCCTTTCCGGTACGGCCAAGTAATTTTGCGTTTGGTAATATTGTAGCATGGGTGTGTATGGAAAACAAACCTAATAATTTTATCTCCTTGTAAATACCTGGAAATATATTTTTTTATTTACATGTGAACTGGTAAGGAAACATTTTTTTGTTGTTTTATTCGTTGAATCTGTTTATCTGCCGTCAGATCTATTCGGCAGCGGTTCTTTCCCCTCTGATACGGTCAGTTGCCAATGGGTTATAGTCCTGGGTAAGTGACTGAAGTTAATATTATTTTATATTTATTTACGCAAATTGCCCATTACTGTAAAGGTTGAGAAAGATAAGAAGATCATTGCTTTTGGGGTAATACTAGCAGCAATATCAAAATACGAACGATTATTGTCAAATAAAATTTGAAATTTGACAGCAATTATTGTTCATTTTACGAATTCTGTAAAGTTGCTAGTTGGTAAGACCCAATATTTCTTGGTTTTCTGTTTGTGATTTGATGTTTTATGAATTTGAGCAGTAATATTAATAAGTTAATTGTTTTGATGGCCATTGTGTGCGAGTTAAAGTTACGAGACGTGACCACTTCTTTGTACTTTGTGCAAGATGCAAAAGGCGTGAAATTTAATGAATTAAATTAAAAATTTAAATGGATGGATCAGGCGTTTAAGACTTCCGAAGTTCATATAAGAATATCATATGAAATCTGTTAAGTAGTTTTTAATTTTACTAACTTTTAAAAATGTTATTGAACGTAGCATATTATCAATTCAAGTTTCGTCTGATTCTTTTTTGTTCTTTGAGAAAAGATGCTCTTAACTATTATTTTATGAAATTACTTGCCACTTCCAGCTTTATTATTGCAGTGGTAAAGAGAGTCTTATAGTATGCTATATCAACTGCATGCGGTAGCATAAGGCTCTCAAATCCCAGTGGCAGGCTTCAAAAGAGGTGGACAATTCATTCAGTTTATACACATCACGTCCTTTTTTATTCCTGAGTGAAACGTTAATGACTTCAACCCACGTCGAGGGCACGGCGGCGTGGGGATTCGTCGGACTTCCACCGACTAAAACCCCCCCGGGCCGCTTCTACTGCTTTAGCCAGAGTCACGGGATCGCTCGCACATGCTCTGCGCGACTCTGGCTAGAGCTACAACACATCCTACAAGTCAAATACCAATCATAATAAAGAAAACTATAAAATATTGCACTACAACAAGTATGAGCGTAATAAGTGGTCATCGCACTAATAGGTAGTCACTAAGTCTTTTATGGATGTAAAATAAAGTGCCAATACTGTAATTAAATTGTGTATATTTAAGTGCAAAAATTTTATCAAATTACGAGTTTGTTTTTATTTCATTTAATTCACGGCGACAGGCGACAGAAATCGTTTAATTCTTCTTCTAAATGCTTACATGCAGTTATAATGGGGAAGAGTTTTTAGAAACTTCCATAATATATAAAACACAATGATGATATAGCAGTACTATCTACCCCCACTCTATGAATGGCTCTATATTTTCCCAAGCCATCTTCCTTCAAGTTTTGCTAAGGTGTTAAGCTTTAGTCATAAAAATAATGTTTTGTTTGTGTATTTGCCTTCTTACCTCGGCCGTCTCCAATTAGCAGTAAGTATTTCAATTCTCAATTCGATATAAATACCTAAATACAGTTGGTAATATAGGAAGTGGTCTGTGGTAGCAACACTCAACAGCATGCAAATATATTCTCCTGAAAACATAAACAACATGTCATATGAAACCAAAATTACAATGTGTTAAATAGCATTGTAGATAATTCTAGGAATGGCCAAGAGGTAATTCCCTGGTAATGTTGCAAGCTGGTGTTACTTTTACATGATAATAAGACTTACAAAATTGCACTTATTGTTGATTGAGGCAGCGCTTGGATGTTTGAAATGTACCTTATGCATAATCTTTAACTTTTCCAAATTTTTAAGCTTGGGGAAACCGTTCCCTTGATTTTGTTTTATTCTCTTGAGCGATTCTCTTACACTGCTGTAACATTACTACTTTGAGAACGTTATTCTAATAAGCAACAACAAAAATATTTTGATTCCTACAACGATTATTGAAATTTAAGTGTCTCTTATTTCATTAGAGCATAATATAGTAACGTCATGAGCTGTTCGTATTTAAAGCAATAAAGAATGTACTTAAATAACATTCAAAAAAAATCAGCTGTTTTGAATGTCTAATAGCCGGTTACCATTCTAAGACTGAGAAAGGTAATTTGGGAGGGTGAGGAGGCTTTAGTAAAAGGTCTAAACGCTAACGTCATAGTACGATTCAATGTCTGAAATACTTGCTTCCCTAGTTGTTCCCTTGTCGTGTATTACCGAAAGAATTATACCAAAAGAAAGGTCGTTATATCTTAATGTATTGACACTGACGAGGTCATTGTGTATTTTCGTTGTGACCTTCACGTTGATGACGCTATCGAGAGGTTATGTCAGTAGACTTGTCTAGCATATCCTCAATAAAGATACCTATTATACCTAAAAGTTATCGAGAGATTAAACACTTCATCATGAGTGTCATACCGATTGTTTTGATAAATATTTCTTAGTTTCTATATTGGGTCTTTTTGAACGTCCAAATAAAGTAGGTAACCTTTATAGTGCTCACTTTTCACCGTTTCGTGCTGTTGTTCTGGGAAAACAAACGCCGTGTTCCCCTTTTACAATACCACTTTTTTTGGTTAGTAATTCGCTAGAAAATGAAACGCATGTCTAATGGATTAATAAATCCTATTTATGCTTATTATAAGACTAAATTTACGAAATAATTACTATAGCTAAACATATTATTACGAAAATAAGAATGGTAAAAATCTGTGCTTTTCATGATCAACTGCAGTTGACAGTCTTCTTGCCATCAGTATATAACCTACGAACTTAAACTATCTTTAAAAAAAAACAATTTGGTAGAGGAAACTAGTTAAAAAACATATTTGCAAAACAAGCATGGAGATATGTTGTGTGATCTATCCTTTGTTAGAGATCTGCCATCTTCTGATGAACCTGTTGGTCCCTCCCGTCGCGAACGAGCTGGAGGAGCTCGATTGAGATGAGGATTGCTTTACGTATCGACTTGTGATCAAGTCATTGACACCAGATACACGACCGCGGACGCCAGCCCTGGAAATTAAGCAATAAATTCATGTAAATACTGACAAGCTCACGGCAGAAATGATGATGGCTAGCAATGGTCGCTTATCGAGAAAACTTTCGCGTCCATCATAACTTAAATCAGTATTAGCGGAACTCGTCCGGCCAAAGTTTTTCCAACATTTGGGCAATAGCTTTGCTAGCCAGAGAGCTATAAAACAATAAAAAAGAATAAAGTTATGTTTCATGTAACTATCGCATTAATTATAAGAGATGTCTCAGCGACTTTAAATATTATACTTACGCATTAAAGTTAAAAGGTGAGTAAAGTATACGTCCGCTACTGAAGCTGCCGACTCCCCCGAATCGGCCGCCACCCACGTGACCCACCGCCACGCTGCCGTGTCTGGAGTTACCAGAACCACCTCGAACTGGCACAAACAATAAGATAACTTTAGTACTTAAAATCTTGAGCAAGAACTTTCTATTGGTGCACCTAAAGTTAAAGCAATCCGAGAGTTAGAACTTAAATTTTCGTAAAAATTATATCCCTACTAATATTACAAATGCAAAAGTAACTCTGTCTGTCTGTCTGTCTGTCTGTTACGCTTTCACGTCTAAACCACTGAACTGATTTTAATGAAATTTTAACAGAGATAGAGTTGACCTTGAAAAAGAACATAAGACAGTTTTTATCAAGGACTTTTGAAGAGTTCCCTTAAAAACGCGATGTAGCCGACCTCGACGCGGGCGAAGCCGCGGGCGAAAAGCTAGTAGAGATGTAACGAAGTCAAGCACGTATAGATAAGTAAAATGTTAAAAGTTTTGAAACTTAATTATGTACAAATACTTATATTTTTGACTTCGTACAAAAGTAGGGATTTCCAAAAAACCAGCTGTCATAATGATAAAAAATAATGCATTTAGCAGAAAATGTGTTATCCATGTTAATTAGTTAGGTATTGAATAAAATTTGTGTTTTGGATTTCTGATGGTCGAAACCTGAATTGTAAGACGTCATTGTGATAATAATGTTGGAGGTGGGGACATTTGGATGTTTGGAACTGATAAAATAAATCAAAAAGTGATGGCCATAACGGTGATATCTACAAAACAGGTTACAAATCAAAATATGGCGCAATTCATGTAAGTTTTATATTAATATGTGCACAATATTTTACTTTATTCCCCCTTTAAAACTAAACGTATTACGCCTTCTGGTGGGGCGGATCAATTGAAACGTCGAGTTTAATGTTTTATTTGAAGCAACAACTTTGTGAGAATCGATGATGCAGATGCACACTTGGAGGATACTATTAGTAAATTAGATGCGTAGACTTTAACTAAAGAGAATAGAAAACTACTATCAAGAGATTAGGTTAGCCGTTATTGATAAGGTTTTTCAGGTTCCATTGTTTTCACGGTATCTATCTTTCACTTCGGAACTGATGTTTTGAACACAGGTAGATAGAGAGACACAGTAATGAAACTTCCTGACGATTTTGGAATGGCCACGTGTTTGAGGGTCGAAATGCAATTTCCGATTAATTTACATTGTATTTAATACTTGTATGTAATAAATAAATATTAAATACCAGTGGCGGCAATAATGCAGGATACGAGCACTAACAACACCGATACTAAACAGAAAAAACGCGCCATTTTGGGTTCAAACTTTTTGAGACACTAAAATTATTTATTTTATACAAGTTTCTTTTATATGTACAAATTAATCCAGTTTTGATTCTGTATATATAAACACTTAGTGAGGATGTTTAGGAATCTGTCGCGTTGACCTAAAAAAATCTGGTTTCGGATACATTTTGGGGTTCCGTACCTAAAGGATAAAAACGGAACTCTTTTACTATGGCTTTTTACCTGGTAGGAAACCATCTAATGACTCTTCCGTATTGGTTTGAGAAGAAAGGGAGTGTGAAGTTTTAGAGCTCTACTGAATCAGAGTCACTCACTAGTCTACGGTGTCTGCCTGTCCATCCGCCTGATATCAGATAGTTAGAAAGTTACTAAAACACCTAATGAAAATAAAAATAGAGGTTAAGCAGCTGTTGAAACGGTCATAAATTTGTCACATAACCGATTTGTGCGGAATCCTCGTTACACGTACACTTGATCGTTTTTGTTGGAATTAACATCTTCATAATGACGTAGAAGACTTTATTTCCAAAAAAACCTAAAACTGTTTCGTGTGGGTATTGCTTAGACGTCATCAGCATTAGGAACTATAATGACATTAAGTCTTGTCATATATCGTGTTAACTTGTGATACAACTTTTTCTATTACGTCTTTTTTATAAACATTACGTCACACTAGTGGGTAGCCTGCTGAGTTTTCAGCCAGCAGCGACAGTAAATCAGGGGTTCTACCGTCAGGTGCTATAGTAATATTAAAGCGGGTGTAGAAAAGCGATGCAGCTCTACCTGTCTTAGGCTATCACTCTTCCACTAATATTAGTTTAAGACGTAAGTGTGGTAGGCCCCCTGATTAAATGTCGATGTTATCTCGTTGGTAAAACTTTTGAAAACCATAATGTTTATTTAGAGGATCCGAATAATGGAATAACATATGTCATAACAGTTTCTTTGTAATTTTAGGCTACTACTACTGAATTTATATAGTGTTTGGGTTTGTCATTGAGTCTGTCTAATAGAAACTTGATGCTGCCCCTTCTAAAATGGCCACGGCAAGTGGATGTTTATGCAGTTGCTCGATTTTTTATTCCTTGAAATAACCTAGTTTAGTCTGCATTCTTTTTATCACTGTTGAAACATTTTTTTTTTAATTTAGCCGGTGTTGACTTTTCTAACTGGCTGCCCTTAGAAGAAATGAAAAAAAGCTATCTTATTATGCGTGTAATAGAAGTAATTATGTAATTAGCAATAACCTAAGGGTAGTTGACAGAAAGGCCGGCCTTGAAGTTTGTAGAGCCAAAGTTTCCACCAGAATTATGACCGATACCAAAACTGCCATGTGATGTGCTGTATTTGACACTGAAATCGAGAAAAATAATTAAGACAATGCATAAAGTAGAGGTGATAGAGAGAGCATGGCTTCAAACCAGATATCCCTAATAACTTGTACTCATGCAGATAATAAATAAAACAGTCGACCGTCAAAATGACCAGTTTGCTGTTTATTAATTAAAATATTTATTTTCTTCAGCAAATACATAAATCTAAAGATTTCAACTCTTAGTTTGTCAGCACGCTCTATGCATTAAATCAGGCGTTTAGGTTACGTCAGGTGAAAACAAAACCATCGCAACAAGCATATCTTTAGGTACTTAGTAAGTACTATATTCGCTATTTATTTTAGCCAAATATTGATTAATGTTTAACCTGTTTTTTAAGTTTATAAAAGTCATGGAAGCTCGCTCTCACCGTTATATTATACTCTCCACGAATGGAATGCTAATATGCAACTCATAACAATTTTGATGTCCTCAATTCAATTCAATTATTTTTCTGGATTTCAAAATTGTATTTACCTGGCTAAGCACAAATACTTACACCATTTAACAAAATAAAAATAACAAGATAAAATCCAGTTGAATCCGAATCGACCAATATGGCCTTAATTTGGCAGTCGAAAGAACTGGTTTCAAAAGGAATTTCGTATGCACATGGATGAAGGAGACTTTTTTCGAAAAACTAGACTTTACAAGCGCACAGGAGGGTCCCAAATTGTCAGTCGGGGAAAACCTCAAGTTGTCGCAAAACCCGTCTTTCCTTGTCATCTCTGTCCCTCGGCAGAGCGAATGCCTCTACACTGTTTATTCATCACTCTTTACGAAATTTCAAACAAAGTTATCATCAAATGACATTAATTTTCCTCTGGGTTAGTCTTAATAAAATTTCTAAAATAATTTACAGAGACGGCAGAGGTAATTTTTTCAGATATATATGAGTATCTATGTTAACTGTGAATTTTAAATATTTTTAATACATTGTAAAACCCCGTGGTGATGGTGATTCCTGGATTTCTTCTAGTTTCAAACGATTTATTACGATAATTATAAGTACTGGACAGAATTTTAACATGAGTTTTGTTCTTCTTGAATAGTGTGCGTTCGTCTTGAACATCGTATTATAAAGGAACCGGTTGGGACTCAAAAAAAGAATAAAATCATAAGGAAAATGTATAGTTTATTATGAATTTCGACGAAAGCACAATCTTATTATTACCTTATCTTCTTGTATATAAAAATGAATTGCTGTTCGTTAGTCTCGCTAAAACATGAGAACGCCTGAAGCGATTTGGCTATTTTTTGTCTTGAAATAATCGTACCAGTCGGGTTTAAACGGTGAGAAAATACCTATGGAAAAGTTGCGGCAAAGAAAAGAAAAATTACTACGCGGTTGAAACCGCGGGAAACAGCTAGTATAGTATTAATAATTACATTACACTTATTTACCTTATCTTATCAGTTCGGCCGATTAAATTAAACTTTGTATAAGTCTCCAAGCAACTTAGATCTAGGAACGGTAGATGATATCATCGGTCCTCATTAGTACTTTTCTTTAATTGCGTGAAACTGCATTTTGAAAATGTTACTTCGGTGCCAGAAACGTAAGCAATTAAGATGCTATGTTATAAACCTATACTTAGTTACCAGATGTTCAAGAAATGCTACTCACTCAACGCACGTACACAACCACATTTTAATTTAATATAAGATATAAGGTAGTTATCCTGGCTTTAAATGATATTATTATCTTATTTGTGTCAAAAATTACAACAATTTGAAATAAAATTACGAATAATAAAAAAAATTGTTAAAACACAGAACGCAGTTTTTGCCATAAGTATACGTTTTAATATTTTTATTATTTAAAACATGACAAATAAAAATGAAACGGGCTGAATACACTGACCTCTTATTATAAAGGACTGGCCGAAAGAGTTGATTCCTTTGTCAAAAAAAAAGAAACAGATAGTTGAGCGGGAATCAAGAAAAGAAACAAATGACAATTTTTTTATGTCATTTACTTTTAACTTTTAAGATTTATAGTCTAGTGATTTAATTAACTTGTTAAACATTGTGTTATGTGTGTATATGAGTGTGTGCGTCAATTTGAACTGCGGCAGTGACTACGGACACAAAATATATAATAGTACTATGTCCTCGGAGCCCGTAAAGGAGCTGGCATTTTCGAAATGGCCGCCATCTGGAGGTACTGGAAAATGTACAAGTAAGTACGCGTTAAAATCTTTTCAAATGTGTCATACTAAAAAACTTTGATTATCTCGCGCAATTAATTTACCTGCAACAATGACATATATTTCTTGCGATTTATGAATGCGATTGTTCAACCGCTTGTGTACCGTGTGCACCGTACAATTAGTAAAGTCTCTATCCCTATAAGGGATGATCAAGGAGATCATATATTGATTTCGACGTCGACGACTTTAAAAAGTATCGAAAACAGTAAACTTAACGATGTAAAGCTTTTTATTTCAATTGTTATATTTAGTGTTATAGATACCACGATGAGTGCTAACACTCAAATAAAAGACACCAAATACTCCATTATAAGTAGGGTTTACAATCGGCAAATTATTTGACGAACTCAGATACGATTTTTCATCAATCTTCCTTTGATACAAAAATATTTGATACGGATTTTTTTTAAATAAGACTTGTGTGGCTCTCAAACCAACTAGTGTATCTTCATGCTGATTCTGGATCCTTTCAGCACATAGGTAAAAGTAGAAAATCATTACTTATTACAAGACATTAATGCCCACAATTAAAACCAATGAGTCGGGAAATAAGTAAACCTCATCATCATTTGAGTTCATAAGTTGTTCAGCTAGTTTGTTTATAAACTAAAGACCGAAACACCTGGAGTCGAATATAGGGAGGAAGGTGTTACTAGGATTTTGTTTGTTTTGCATTTTTTTAATAAATAAAAGAAGTAAATGTTTATAAAAGATGTTTATGAAATATCAAGTTTTACTCGCTACGTTTTTTTGCTATACCATCTACATTACACGTTGCTTTAATTAACGGCCATAGCGACTGCTACTGTGTTTGCCTCCGTGTCCTCCACTGCCGTGGCCTTGGCTTCCACCGCCGTGGCCGATACTGAAGGCACCGCCTCCAAACTTGCCGCCGCTGACGCTGCCCACACCGATACTGCCGTGGTGAGCCGTCGCTGATGAACCATGTTGACGACCTAAACATACAAACAAAATATTTGAAAGAGAAGACATGTAGATGACCTATCTCTTTCGACTTTGTTATCAGAATTGTTTTTACATACAGAATAAGTAAAAAGGTAAGCTCTCTTAAGGTAAAAAACATAGGTTAAAAAAAACAAATATCAAAATGGGGTTATACCTGGTGCAGCAATAACGCATGACACGATCGCCAAAACTAAAACGAACAATGTAGCCAAACGCACCATTTCGATCGGTTTCGTACTGTCCAATACACTGAGTCGTCCTCGCAAACTTATGCAGCTTTTATATGCTGTGAATAAATCCCGCATTAATATTACCATGAAAATAAAACTTGTTTAAATTCTTCAACGACAAACTTATTTCAAAAGAATTAGGTAAACCCAGCTGGTAAAAAGTTTAAAAAGGTAACATAGTTAAATCAATAAAATTAAAAAAAGAATTTCGATGTTTTTTAACCACACGTTTGTTTTGGAGACAACCCGTGGACATTCAGTCTTGTTTTGTTGGTTTACTCCCTTAATTTATTATTCAGGTTATTCGGAGGCTTCCCACCAGAACGTGATAAATGAGTCAAACGGCGGAATTTGCGGAAAATTCAATTTTGGCCCTTTATTTTTTGTGGAAGACTTGATAAAACTTGTGATTAAATAAATACTTGCACGAACAGTACAAATTACTTTTACAGCTCACTCTATGCTTATTGAATGTTACTAACGAATACAATTTTATAAACGGGATTCCTTGACGGATTTTAACGAAATTAGTGTGAATTTCCAGGTAAATTTTAATTTTATGCTAGCAGTGGTTGTCGTCAATTGCCACTTAACATTGAAAAATATTAAATCATCTACCCCATGTATTGTATTATTAAAGAAGGTCAAAAAAATTAACATCATTTTATGCACAATCAAATGGCTTAGCTTAGGTAACCTGTAGCCGCTGTAGGGCCGAACTCTGCATCATATGTACCGATATTTTTGTGAAATCCAAAAATGCCTTTGTTGGGGTCACACAATTACTTTATTATTTTGAAGGAGGAAAAAGTTAAAAAAAAAAACTTTATAAGACAATCTCAGTCATCAAACTTTATTCAGTAATCATTTATATCTGTCGATTTCTTCGGAGTTAATTATTAGGCTTTCATCATTGCGTACTCTGCCACTATTTACGGGAGTAATGATGCTGCGGGCAAACCGGCCTCCGCTGATGTTGCCCACAGCGATGCTGCCGTGTGTAGCCGTCGCCTTGCCGTCGATGGAAGTCTTGGTAGCTATAATAATGGTATTATTATATATGTGACAAAATATTATGATAAAAATGCCACGAGGAAAAATATAAGTAAAAAGTATCTACATTAAAACACGTTTTTGATTCTACTTAAAGTGAATTACGATCTTAGGTTGGAATTTCGCTTGATATTTGATTTTAAATCGAAATAGCAAAGTTTTTTTTTAAGATTTCTTGGTCAATACTATTTACTGGTGAAAGGCTTCTCATTAGAAGTACCTTCTCCTTGAATTATAGTCAGATATCAATATATTAAGGAGTTACCGAATGAGATACCAGAGAAGATCCCTTGTACTTATTCAGACACTGTTAAGCAAAATATTAAAACCAGCAAAACTAAAATAAATGCTAATAGGCAACATACTACCGCGACCGCAACGCAAAATGTAAACAAACGTGGGGCCACGAAAACTGCTATTCAACCAGAACAAGTAAATGTTATTGAACAGTTACCAACTAAAGAAGACCAAACTGTACAGAAAGAGGAAGATGGCTGGACTGATGTGAAAAAGAAGAAACCTAGACGTTTATCTAAAGATGTCAAAGTTGGTAATAACACGGAGTTGAAGGCTATAGTTGCGACTCAGAGAAATAAATATCTACATGTATGGCGTTTGCATCCGGACACTACCGTGGAAGCTATTACGGAACATGTAAAAAAGGTATGTGCTGCAGATATGACGTTGAAGGTGGAGAAAATAAAACACAAAATAGAGAGGGATTATTCATCATTTGTAATTGGTGTACCGGAAGAAATGTATGATGGTCTGTATAATGCAGAATATGGCCTGTGCATGCGGAATTTTGTGAGTGGATTTGGTTTCGTAGATCACCCAAAAATAATGTCAACAAACAATAATAAGTTAGAAATTTTTTATCAAAACACAAGAGGCTTAAGAACTAAATTAGAACAATTCAGAAATAACATACTATCATTTAATTCCGATCTGTATGTTATCACCGAATCAGGATGCAATACATCTATTCAAGACGCGGAAATTGTCCCGCAAGGATATAACATACTACGTTGCGACCGAGCGGATGGAAGAAAGCAAGGCGGCGCGCTTCTCGTGGCCACGCACCGTTTCGAGCTTAGACAAGTGTGCGTGCCGGACTTATCGACGAACACATTTGAAATGGTTTGCGCGACAGTGCATTTAAATAATCGGTTTTTATTTTTGTGTTGTGCTGTTTATATTCCTCCGGGTAGTTCGGAGAATGAGTACATGACTTTATTTAGTTTAATAGAAAAATTAAGTGATAGATATAAGGAAATAATTGTAATTGGTGATTTTAATTTATATTCTTGTAATTTAAATGTTATTAACTATTATGAATGTTTTGTATCATATTGTGAATTCAGTCAGAGTAACACAGTTCCTAATTGCTTGGGTAGGCAGTTGGATTTGGTTTTGAGTGCAGGGTTTAGTGGTAGCATATCGGTGGAGGCGGCGGACGACGCGCTCGTGCCGGTGGACCCGCACCACCCGCCGCTCGCGGTGAGTGTGCGTCTCGCCCGCGCGCCCGCGTGTCCCGCCGCCAACGTCGATAGTGTTCGTACAAGCGATAGACCGCAGTGGAACTTTTTTAAGGCAGATTATCAATTGTTATATAGTACGTTAATGACAACAGACTGGAGTTTAATGTATGATTTGCAAGATGTGGATGAGGTGTTGAATTTCTTCTATGATACTCTGTACGGTATATTAGACTTGTGTGTACCTAGAAAAAAACCAAATCGGGTTAGTTCCAGATTTATATACCCAGAATGGTACTCTTCCGACATAATTCGAGATTTAAGAATTAAGGCTCAGATTCATAAGAAATACAAAAAAAACAAAGTTAGCTAGCGATTACTCAGAATTTTCGAAGTATAGAGCCCATATTAAAAAAGCAATAGAAATAGCTCACAATGAACACAAGCACAAAATTCAAAATCAATTTTCAAAAGATCCCAAATCGTTTTGGCAATACATCAGGACAAAGAGAAATAGAATTAATAGGCAGAGTATCATAAAGGATGGTCAACATCTGAGTGACTATGAATGTGCAAAACATTTTGCAGAATTTTTTGAGTCGGTTTATACAAAAGACCGACCTAGATTAGATGCGCAGGCGGCGGCGGCGGAGGCGGGCGCGACTAGTGCGCGCGTTCATATAGGGACTTTAGGTATCAAAGAGGTACGGGAAGCTCTCATGAATCTTAAAGCGAAACGATCATCTGGCCCCGACGGAATACCAGCATTTCTATTCCGAGATTGTGGCAGGGTACTAGCAGAACCGCTTCAATATATTTTTAACAACTGTTTAGAAAAGGAGATCTTTCCTGCGAGGTGGAAGACCACGCGTGTTATTCCCGTACCTAAAGGTAAGTTAGGTCCAGATGTCACGAATTATAGGCCAGTAGCAGTACTGTCAACAGCGGCCAAAGTGTTTGAGTCTGCCATTCAACGCTGCATACAAAGGCAAGTTAAGGTGCAGCTGTCAGACTCACAACATGGATTCCGGCCCGAGCGCAGCACTGCTACAAACTTACTAAACTTCATGGGGCAGGTCGTGCCAGCTGTGGATGCAGGTGTTCAGGTGGACGCGGCCTACTTCGATTTCCAGAAGGCATTCGATAAGGTTGATAACGACATACTTTTAAGGAAGCTGGCAGCGGTCGGATGTACTCCACACCTGTTGCGATTCTTTGTCAGCTACATGAAGGATCGACAGCAGTATGTAGACGTCAATGGGTGCGAATCAGAACCGTATTTTACGAGGTCCGGCGTAAGTCAAGGCAGCAATTTAGGGCCTCTTGAATTTATTATAATGGTAAACGACCTACCGAAGGTTGTTAGACACGGGGCATGTTTACTATTTGCAGATGACCTTAAATTGCTGCTTGAGGTTAAAAGTACTTCTGACTGCGAACGATTGCAGGATGACATTAACAGTTTGGTGGAGTGGAGTTTTAATAATAAACTCTACTTTAATGTATCCAAGTGCTCAGTTATGTCATTCACTCGCGCACGGACGCCAATATGCTACGAGTACAAGATAGAAGCCGCACCATTACAACGAGTCTCGCAGGTAAGGGATCTAGGGGTGATTGTTACACCGGAGTTACACTTTCGGGAACATATTGTCAAAATATGTAAAAAGGCCTATAGGAATCTGGGTTTAGTGTTAAGACAATCTCAAGGGTTTTCTAACGTTGCGGCAATTAAGGTCTTGTATGACGCACTGGTTAGGAGTCACTTGGAGCACAGCGCTGTCATATGGGCCCCGCACGAGGCTAAGTACAACGTCATGCTGGAACGTGTGCAAAACAAGTTTACGAGGCACTTGTACTACAAATTATATGGGGTATATCCATTTTACCCTTTAATGTACCCTACCTTATTTGTATTAGGGATGGTCGGGTACAACGAACTTAGAGTACGTCGCGAGTTTACACTTGTTACGTACCTAGTAAAAGTACTGAGGGGAATATTGTGTAATCCGGGAGTTCTGCAGCAAATGAGTCTGAGTGTTCCGGATCGGTACGTCTGGAGACGACGGCGTCCACCATTGCTGCTAGTACCAACAGCCAGAACTAACTTACTCGCCAAATCGGCTGTGACCCGAGCAATTAGGATTATTAACGAACTGCACCTTAAGACTGACATATTTGTAGGTAGCTTAAGTGATTTTAATAAAAACTTATTGTTTATACTTTGTTATAAAAATGAATAGATAATAATAATAATAGGTATTAAGTAATACATACATAAATAAAAATAATATTGTGTTCATGGGTAGGTATAAGTTTAGTTAAGAAACAAAGAATTAACGTATAAATAATTATTTAAATAGAATTAAGCATACTGTTTTTTTGTAATGTGTTATAGATATAAGTTGTGAGTGCTTAACTGTCGAATTAGGTATTGCCTGTAAGGATAGTTTTAAGTTGGTTAGTAAATAAATAAATAAATAAATAAAAAATATTCACCTTTTGCAGCAAGGATACAAGACATTATAGCCAAAACCAAAACAAATGTCACTAATCGCGCCATTTCGATCAATATTTTGTTGTATACTGTGTCGTGTTTAGAATCTTTTTCGCCTTTTATAGTTTTGACAATGGTTTTTTTTCGTTATGTCATGATAGTTATATAACGCGTTGTTTGACTTTTTAGACACAAGTTTATCTTTTTGAAAGAAAACCCATCGTTATATTGGGGAAATATGTTTGTGTAGTTTCAGAATAAGGATACGAAAACTCAAGTACAAATAAAAAAATGTTGTTTAGGTAATATCAAAGAAATATGTTTAATAAATCTCTATTTTGATAGTAACGTATGTATTTGATAGTTAGTAGATTTATTATTAAATGTTGTAACGGCAAACACACGCGTATTTATCGGGGTAGCCCGACTAGTTTCGGACTTTTCATCAATGGTAATGGCTGCCGGTATGTTGCCCGCCACTGCCGCCGGTTCCATAGCCCTGGCTGTTCCCGCCGTGGCCGATGCTGAAGGCTCCACCCTCGAACTTGCCACCGCTCACAGAGCCCACGCCGATACTACCGTGATGGGCCTCGGCGGACCCAGAGTAGTGTTTTGGTTCTGAAAGTGAATGACATTAATTAGTAATTTATTAGTCATCCATTTCTTAATTCCAGTACCAAGAGTTTTGGATACGACGGCATAATGAAGTTTTGATCGCAATCAGGCATTTACGACTTGTCATTAAATTTCGTGTTTTTTTTTGTTTCTTGTATTGCTAGTTTTATTCAAAACAGTGTAATCTATTATGAATAAAATCATAAAAACTTTAAATTCGGTATTTAAATATCTGCTCGGACTAGTCAAAGACTTAGTTTCTGTATTATTTACTACTACGAGTAGCTGTTGCCTGCGACTTCGTCCACGTGGTTAGAATTTTCGCCGTTTTTTCCTCATTTTGATATAGCACAGTTATATAGCCTATAGCCTTCCTTGTTAAATGGTCTATTCAACACAAAAATATTTTTTCAATTCGAACCAGTAGTTCCTGAGATAAAAGTCCAGTCAAACAAATAAACAAACTCTTCAGCTTTATATATTAGTATAGAAGTATAGATTTGACTTGCAAATGACGTTAAAGACCGTATTCAAACAAATACCATACCTGGCGCCGCAAACACACAGGCGACGATTGTCAGAACAAAAACAAATGACAGGAAACGAGCCATTGTGAATAGTATCGTGTTGTGTGATACACTGAAGCTTACAGACAAATTAATGCAGCTTTTATACGATTCTGATAATCCACTTTACGCGTATCTTGTTTTTGTTTTTTTTTAGTTTTTGCATCCAACATTATAAATTTACGAAATTCTCAAGGAAGGCGATTTGGATATCTGTTGTTAATAAATACTTGTTCAGAAGCTGATGATACACTTATAAAAAACTAGATGAGCAAAAATGTATTTGTGTAGACAGCCAATTTAAAGCTTTTATGTCCCCAAAGATTGTTTACATCTCTTAATACGTATTTCCCAGATAACAAATAGCTATTCTAGAAATTCAGCTTTTTGTTAATCATACACTTAAGAATGAAATGCTCTTTTCTTATGCTAAAAAACAAGAAAAGCAAACGACTGAATGACCGACAAAGACTAAATTCCTACATCGGCGAATTTCCTCTTATTAGCCACTTGTTATTTGGCAGTCGGTTGGCACAAACAATTAATTTGTTATCAATTTTTTTTTCTTTAAAAAAACGACTCCCACAGTAAGGACTTTAATCCTTGTGTCGCAGGGGGTTTACAAACATACAACTCACGTGCACAAAGACACCCAGACTCAGAACAAGTCGTAAGTACGCGGGGATCGAACCCGCGACACGACGCGCCCAGTGGGGTTGGCGTGGTGACCTCAACCACTCGGCTATCCGTGCAGTCAAATTATTTAATTATTTTAATGGTAAATAATAAATATCTAATATCAGTCTATATACGTCCCATACCTCTTCCCGTAAGGGGAAGGTTTTGAGCATTGATCGATCACGCTAGCTTACTAGCTTACTACTGGTTGGCGATTTTTAGATTTAAAGTTTAAATATGGAGTCCAGATTTGCTTTTGATGCACCACTTGTGTGTGTGTTAGATTGGCGTTTAGTGGTGTCTTAGATTCATTAAGAAATTACTTAAATTACATATAATTGAATTTTGAAAAAGTCACATTGGTACATTGCCAGTGTTGAGATCGACAAGGCCACGACGATAGTATTTAAAGGATACATCTAAATCGATTGGCCTGTTGGTCAAGTTTAGTCCATTCACATCTAGGACAAATGTTTGTGTCATGAGTACATTTGTTCCGTGTATGGCTGTAATTTATCTACAATATTTACAGTGACCTAGTACTCGTAAAACAAGCTTTGCTCAGGTCGAGACTAGATGGCGTTGTGTAAAAGTTGTGGAATATTATTGTTTGTATCTCTTAATTCACGGGATAACTTTATGGGAAGGGACCCGGTCCTTTTTAACTGTGTGCACGGGGATACAGAGGAGAGCATCACTTGTTGAGAGCTTTAATCTAAAATGTGATCAGGTATCTACCAATCAAGGGCCACCCACACCTGTTTGGTGGAAACATTGGTGGCGCGACTCCGACTCACACTTAAACGGTTTTTAACAGATCTGTCAGCTAGACCAACCATTTTCTGTGAGTGTTTAATGGAAATTTAGCTAAGTTTCGTAAATAAATTACTATTAAAAACTTTATTTTAATATAATCTTCTTATTGATTTAATCTGTGAGGCGAATTCTGCGGCAACTTGTCATAATTTGATTCATGCTACTTGTCTTGAGATTTTTAACAAGTTGTCCTTAAACATAAATATCATCTTTGTCAAAGACTCCAAATGCATTCTATAAAAACCTAAATTAAGCAATAAAGTTTGATTTGTGTGAAGCGATGTATAGATATTATTATTATTTTACTATTTAGAGGCAATCCTTTGTACTATAATTTTTTTTGTTCTCTAGCCCACTGTGTCCCACTGCTGGGCAAAGGCCTCCCCCAAATCCTTTCACGACTCTCTATTCTGGGCCGCATGGAACCAGCCCGCGCGGTAAGCGTTAAGGTCGTCTCGCCACCGCTTCCTAGGTCGCCCACGACGACGCCGTCCATCCGTTGGCTCCCATAGTGTGGTGACTTTGGCCCAACGATCGCTTTCCATGCGGCTAACATAATTACGAGTTTATTTTTTCTTACAATCCCACCAACTATCTTCACAGGTGGTTCTCTGCCTAGTTGCCTAGTACTAGATTCACCAGCCGTTAAATTCTTGCTGCCATAATATTATCATGTTTCACTAGTATTATATAAGTAATTGAGTTTTTACTAAACCAGTTTAATAAGAAAATTAAACAGGTACATATGCAAAGGAATAACTCTCGTAATCGAATAAAAATGATGCGGCTTTTTAATCATACAATCCATTTGATCAGGTATTTGATTTAGTGGTCTGAATATAAACAAATGTGCAAAAAAGTTGTCCACCTGACCCGTCAAATTTTAAGTTGATGTTTTAGCTTATTATTTATTTATTGTGTTGTTTCACACTTAGATACTTTATTACGGAATTCGTTTATTTTAACGTTTTTGGTTATAACTTTGATTAGGCGTACTCAATTTATTTATCACAGAGGTCAAGGATGAAGTAAGGTCAGCGATTTGCGTTGCGACTGGAAGAGCTAAATTTTCTAAGAAGTCTAATTATCATAAAACATATTTAATTGTACACATTTACCTAAGACGGGTTAAAAAAAACAGTTGTAAAATTTAAATTATTTTTTAATGTTAAACACTATAATGCTGTCGTACGTGAACTTACAAAACTATAATATAATGCTAATTTATGTCATTAGTGTTGTACTTTGAACTTTGTTTGTTGCCACCCGCTCCGCCGGTGCCGTACCCTTGGCTGTCGCCGCCGTGGCCGATGCTGAAGGATCTGGGGCCGAACGTGCCGCCACTCACAATGCCGACTGCAATACTGCCATCATCAGCTCTTGCCGAACCGGAGTAATGTCTTGCTTCTGCAATAAACAAAAACGTAATCTACCTATGTCGTTCATTTTACCACCGACGCAAAAAGGCGGCTTTTATAAGTTTGATCTGTCTGTCTGTGGCATCGTAGCTCCCGAACGGATTGAGCGATTTCAATTTATTTATTTAACAATTCATGTACACGGAAAATTCACAAAAATATGGGATATGAAAATACATGTACAAAGGTACTGCTTATTTCTATAAGAAATCTCTTCCAGCAGACCTGCGAAAGGAGAAGGATTATACAGGATTATAGCGCAATCCTTGCTTAAGTGTACGGCACTTGAGTTACATGATACGAAACAAAACACAATTATTTTCATCTTCGAAATATTTTTGAATATTGAAACATGTACCTGGAGCAGAAAAAACACATGGAACTACTGCAAGAATTAATACAAACACAACTAAACGAGACATTTTAATCAGTGTCGTACTGTATGATACACTGATTTGAACTGCAAAGTGCCTACTATTATATATTCTTACTTACGCTGAACACAACTCTCGGTTACGCAGGTTTGAGTCGCATGAACAATGTTTTTTTTATGTTGTAACGTATTTTTAAAATGAAAATCATTATTTATTATTTAATTTTTTTATCATGAATTTATTTTACTTAGAGGGGCTAAGCTATAACCGCATAGGAGAATCGAATCACAGGTTAAGCTACGCTTGACGCAGTTGGTCCGTAGATGGGTGACCATTTTTGTAATAACGAGTTCCTTCGTGTTTCGGAAGGCACGTTAAATTGTGGGTCCCGGCTGTTATTCCTACATTATAGACAGTCGTTATAGGTAGTCAGAAGCTTGAAAAATCTGATGTTTTGACATACAAAAGGGAAAAAAACTGCCCGTTCATATAATGAAAAAAAAAATAGAAAACGCACTTAGATGATGAAAGTGTGAAAAGTGGAAAATAATTTCCTAATTTTTATTTTAAAAATATTATTTTTATTTTATGTTTTTTAGGCACAATCCGCATTCTTGTATGTCCGCCATATCAGATTTAAGTCACGTAACTTTTCGTATTCCTGACAGCAAACCCTTTCATTTGATACCCATATGATGGAGGTGCATTTCAAATAGCCTGTTCGCCATCTTGGGGAGGCCGTCATTTTGGATTTATAATAACGTTTCTCTGCAAGTCATGTATTAAATCTCAACAAAAATTGTTTTTGTTGAGATGGTACTTATGCTTATCAAAATAAATACGACAACTAAGACAAGTAGTAAATTTTTCAAACAAACGCTTATCCAAAGTTGTTTCATTATCTTTCATGCGAAACTACCAAACAGATTTAAATGAAACTTGATACACAAATAATTTATAACCTGCATTAACAGTCTAGTTTTCATTCCGATTTACCGTTCCCGTGGGATCATTATCGATTGTCGTTTTTATTTTTTCAGTTAAATTTTATATATAATTTTATGTGTGGTAATGGTTGTTATTGTTAATAAAGTATAATGGAAAGATCAATAATTATAAAACATAAAAAATATTTATTTATATTGCACTATTCCGCACGATGGTCGACAAAATTTAGTTGTTTACTACTCTGTGGTCTGTTGGGACAAGTTCACCGGCCGTAGTGGTTGCTACCGTGGCTGCCTCCCTGACCGCCGGTGCCATAGCCGGAGCTGCTGCCGCCGTGGCCGATGCTGAAGGCACCAGCACCGAACTCACCTCCACTGACACTGCCGACTCCGATACTGCCGTCTGATGCGTGCGCCGATCCACTGTAGTGCTTCTGGCCTGTGAGACAAACAAAAGGTTAGGATTGCAACGCATTGCCATACACCGACACAAAAACGCGGATGACGTAGCACGGCGGTTCAGGTTTAGTGTCTACCTACACTACCAATTTCCTCCCCGAAGGGAGTGGGTGTCCCTGAGGATTCCTCCGCCTTACCAAAAAAAAGGTACATGATATTACTGTACTAATTTACTGTTGAACTATTTATGCCATTCCGTCGATGATCCAATGATTTTTATTGGGAAGAAAATAAATTGTTTTGATTTACCTGACAGGGCAAAGACACTAGAAACTATAGCTAGAACTAAGACAAATAATGTGACTAAACGAGCCATTTTGTTCAGTATCGTATTGCAGGATACACTGATGTGTATTCGGAAACTCAGGCAGCTTTTATATGTTGATATGAGCTGAGTTATTATTAACTTGTGTTCTGTAAACTGGTTTTGGTGAAGGAGACAACAACTTTTATTTTCATTTTACGAACGAGCAGTAATTTACCTTAAAATATTAAGTTTTAGAATAGCAATAAATTAATACTAAAATCCAACATGATAATCAAGATTAGATAATTTTGATGCGGAGTTATAAAATATCTATTATTCTGTTCTTAACAAACTTAACTAGCAAAAAAAAATTATAGTGAGACTATAACTCACTAGACTCGCTATAAACATACCTTGAAAGATATAAAAATTTTATTATCTTCCCTTAATTTCTTTTTTCTAAATTATCGCTTGTGTTGTAACAAAAATGTTGGCATAAGTGCAATCCTTCAAGATGTTGTACATATATCATTATTTTGACCGATCTCGTAGGATCCAGCCAGTGTTTGGAAATAAAGGAAAATAAAATTAAAACGTAAAAAGAAATAGTCTTTTTGTCCTTTTTTTCGAGCGTTTTGTTGTGTTCTTCATCTCTTCAACATAAACATTTTTGTCATACCAAGTGGTTTTGTGGTCAAGGCTAAAATCTCTGAATTAAGGTAATTACTTTAATTTACATTATTTTAATGGCCTGTTGGTCCAGTAGTTACTATCCCTGACTTCTTTACCGGAGGTTGTAGGTTCGATTCCCACCTTAAACAAATCTCAGTGTGATGAGCACAATCATTTTTACTGTGTCTGGGAGTAATTGATGAATATTATGTATGTAATTAGAAATATATAATATGTTTATCAGTTGTCTAGTACACATAACTAAACGTGTCCGGCAAGAAAATATTCTCTGTAGTCAAAATTATGAGACCATGCCCACTAGCCCGTTACGTTACCGACCTGCACCGTCGCCTTTTTAATACAGAGAATACTTTTTTGCCTGACACGTTCATAGCACGGTCATGGTATGGAACGGTGTAGTGGGCAGACTCCTTAATACCAGCTTTGCAATAGTAACCCTGGCCTGCAGGTCATCCTTTTTCCCCGCTGTTCTTGGTCGCGGCAAGATGATAAAGCCTTTCTCGATATATTTATTTATGTACACACAACATACAAAGAGAAATACAAGATATAAAAATGAAAATACATTAGGTACAAAGGTACTGCTTATTTCTTAAGAAATTTCTACCAGCAGACCTGCGACAGGAGATAAGAAAGAAAATAATAGACACATTGTGTAAACAAATATAGACTAAACTTATAATAAAATAGTTATTTTTACTGTTTTTATAGTGAAGTAAGGCGTTCATCGAAAAAAATCTCTATCTCATATTACATAAAAGGTATATAAAACTTAATCATCACCAGGTGTCATTTTTTGACGACGCGCAACGTCCATTATTCTGTCGAAATCAATCCGGCAGTTCTTGAGTAATGCTGTATTTATTTTGCGTCTTTATTTTTTAGTTGTCATTTTTATAAAGTTTTATAAGGAAAAGATAAATTATAAAGCCATTTAAAAATAGAAATAAAATATTTTTATTGCACTATAAACGATGGTCGATACGATTAAGGATAGATGTTAACTTCTCTGTGGTTTGTTAGGTTAATTCAGCCGCCGTAGTTGTTGTTGCTGTAGCCGCCTCCCTGACCGCCGGTGCCATAGCTAGAGCTGCTGCCGCCGTGGCCGATGCTGAAGGCGCCGGCACCGAATTCACCTCCACTGACACTGCCGACACCGATACTGCCATGAGATGCGTGAGCCTCTCCACTGTAGTGCTTGCCTATAAGAAAACCAAATTGTTAAGGGTTGCTAGAAGACGTTTTACTTTTGCCCTTGAAAGTATGTAAGATAAATTTCATAGCTGAACTATTTTGTTCCATGTGCTAGCGGCAATGTATAATAAGGATCTTTCGGAACAAGTAAATTGTTAAAAATCAACGCGAACCAAAGTAAAAATATGAATTACCTGAATGGGCAAAGACACAAGAAACTATAGCTAGAAGTAAGACAAATGTTAATAAACGAGCCATTTTGTTCAGTATCGTATTGCAGGATACACTGATGTGTTTTCGGAAACTTATGCAGCTTTTATACCTTGAGGTGTATTTACTTAATTGCTAAAATTTACATATAAAGTTTTTTTTTAAACTGGTTTAGTGGAATACGTGTTTTTTAAATCTTGTTAATTTTTATTCGTGTGAAGTTGCTAAGGACGGTATATGTTTTGGATTAATATGCACAAACATGGGAAATCGAGAAGTCAACATAAAACTTTAATCGTCATTTCATACAACATACAGTGAGTTTCCGATCTGATTAACCAACAATAATAAAGAATATTATCCGCGGTCTCGTCAGGCATCGGCCCTAATGTTCTTTCCTCTTTCCTTCCCTTCCATCCTCTTTAACCTGCGCATCAACACGCACATACCCACCGGCACGGGTTTCGTCTTTTAAAGGAGGAGGCAGCGAGCTGATTTCTTTACTGTTTCCACCTCCGATCCTTCAAACAAAACCTCCTTAGCCTACCACTTAAGCAAAAATAGAGCAATCTCAAGGTACGAAAAGCAAGTGTATATCCTCAGGTATTGCCTGATTTTCATCACATACGCGCAATTAACTACAAACTTCAAGTTTAGTACTTTTGTGACCTCGGCTATGTTTACATCCATTTTGTTTACTTACCTTAGGTACTTAGGTACTCTTTCCTTTTCGTTCTTACCTTCCAATACTTACGATGTATTTTACAATAATTTAAAGTAGTGGTATCGTAATTAAACCGAAGAGGTGATTAAAAAACAAATTAAAAATTGAGAAGAGTTTTTATTGCAAGATGGTCAGATACCTACATTTATCGATATTAAATTCCTTATGTATTGTGAAACCCAGTTCAGCGACCATAGTGGTTGCTACCGTGGCTACCTCCCTGACCGCCGGTGCCATAGCCAGAGCTGCTGCCGCCGTGGCCGATGCTGAAGGCACCAGCACCGAAGTCACCTCCGCTGACACTGCCGACACCGATACTGCCGTGCGATGCGTGCGCCTGTCCACTGTAGTGCTTCTGGCCTGTAAAACAAACAAATTTTCAGAGTTTAATCATTGTGGCCAATGCGAAAGCAGCGATATCGTTAAAGGTCTTAAGGAAAATTTTAAATTATTGAAGAAATTACTTTTAAAAATTACCTGGCAGGGCAAAGACACAGGAAACAATAGCTAGAACTAAGACAAATAAGAACAAACGAGCCATTGTATCAGTATCGTATTGCAGGATACACTGATGGGTTTCCGAAAACTTATGCAGCTTTTATACTTCTAGTAAGCGTTTTATTTGTTCTTGTGGTTGCTAAGGCTGGTTTAAATATGTTACTTTATCCTTAAAATTTATTGTCACTAAGAAATGTAAGAACCTATACGAATAAGTAATTCATTAGAGAAGTATCCATTATATTATGTCTTAAATACCTTAAGACTGTTGTGTACCTATTCACAATTCATTTTACAGATGGCATGCTAACCTAAGAACAAGCGAAGGTCAGAGATTGAACGCATGTAGTAAAAACATAGTTGTTAGGCGGCGTTTAAGGATTTAAGGATTGAAAGTGCGTAGGTTTCATTATATTAATTAAATGATGGTTTATTTATATTTATACTTTATACTTAAATATATAAAGCTTAAGAGTTTGTTTGTTTGAACGCGCTAATCTCAGGAACTACTGATTCAAATTGAAAAAATATTTTTGTGTTGAATAGACCATTCATCGAGGAAGGTTTTAGGCTATATAACATCACGCTATGACTAATAGGAGCGAAGAAAAATCATAACTTATATCTTCTAACCACGCGGACGAAGTCGCGGGCAACAGCTAGTTATAAATATCACTGAATTTAGAACGATTTAGACAATATATTATAAGAACTACGCAATTTACTTAACGTTTATAGAATTATTAGCATAAACTGAAACGGGGTTATTTACTTTTATTCTCAAGTGAAAAATAGTTAAGAACATTCGGCGGAAAGAAAAAAACCGCCCAAAAAATGACATAAACAATTGAGAAATGTTGTAGAATAAAATCGAATTTCACTTTCAATAGAAGCGTACTACCCCTCAGTTCATGGGCATTTTGATAACCTGACAAAAAAGACCCACTTAGCGTGGACAGAAAAAACAATACTTGCTTACAATTTTTTCTGCATCGCCAAAACGTGTTAAATAAATTATTTAATGAGTGTAAAATTCTGAATCATTTTTAGAAATAAATTTTAAGATGATATTTAATTTTAGATAAAATACCAAATGTTCTATAAGTTGTATTTATATATTTTGTTTTTCTAACAAAACCTGTATTTTTAATATACTTTATTTCTACGTTTAAGTAATGCTATCTAGAAAAACTAGTTCATAGTTTCGATATTAGGTAAACATTCAGTTTTTTTTTTGCATTAATGTTGTTCAAAATTATGCAATGTTTTGTTTAATATAAATGCGGACAACATCACATACATTGTTCTGAACCCAAAGTAAGTTGCTAAAGCACTTGTGCTTTGGAATTCAGATACAACGAAGGTACCACAAACACCCAGACCTGGGACAATGTAGAAATGTGAATTTTTACATTGACCCGACCGGGGATCGAAGCCGGGACCTCAGAGCTAGCGACACCTTGAAACCGGTCCGTACGCCACTCGACCACGGAGGTCGTCGTAATATATTTTAGTGTGAGGTTTCGAGAGATCGATAAGTAGCCTCGTTTTATTAGTACGATTTTGACATTACCTGGTGCTGCGAAAGCTTTTTTTCATCAGTTAAATTGTTAATTTAAGACTATTTACTTCCTAAGCTTCCTGTAAAATATGTTTAATCAGCTTTATGCACTAGGATAGGACAGAATTGTTACAAGTCTGCCAAGCCAGTGGTAATTATTGTGTGCTAAAATAAACAACAACATTTGAGTTCAAGGTTGAGGTTCCAGTTAAAAGTTCACGGTGCTGCCCTGAACTTTTGACATCCGTTGCATTTTTATTGCAGATATTTAATTAACGTAAGGAAAAACTGTATCTGCTTGTTTACACTGACTTTAGTTTATTCTTTACACAGATGATTGTATAAGATGTCATTGAAGTAGACTTTTTCAAGTTATTGCCAGGATAATAAATCTATAAAGATGCACACTTTTGTAGGGCATGACGTATAGGTACTTAAAAATGAACACGATGAAAAAAAACTCAAGTCTGACTAAAATCTTTATTTATTAGTAAGGAGGTAGACCCCACCACGGCATCCATAAACCAGGTCCATAGTTACTAAAAATAAACACGTCTTATTGATTATCAAGAAAATGATGCATGTGAAACTTGTAACACTAACTACACACTACAAACTATTTAGATCGGAAGTGTTATACCTATGTTATGATTTTATAAAAACGGATTAAGTTCTTAAAAAATAAATAGTCAATTATCAGGAAATTATCACGAGGGTTTTGCCAGAATCCAGATTTAAGACGAATACAATTATTATGACAAAGGAAATAATGATTTCATTTTCCTTACTTAAAGTCTTTTCTATGTTTACTTATTTTCTTTTTTTTGCGTCGCTTTATGCTCAAGTTTTTTCCTTTGAATTTAGATCTCGCTATGATTCCCGAACCGATACTGCCACCAAACGAAAGCGACACCCCGACATTGCTGTTGCGAAGGATTATAAAACGACGGTCTCGAATGGTATCTGAAAATTCAAGATATTTTTACACCTAAACATTTCAGTACGGCACATTTACTTTAAAAGAGAATGCTTATCACTTGTGGAACAGCCCACACTATATTAACAGTCTCACTCTATATTAGAACATCATAAAAACATAACACTACAGGAACTAATCGAGAAGAAAACATATACCTCAACAACTTTACCTGAACAGTAACTATTAGTGAAAGTTATAATAATCATAGTTAAGATCAAAATATATTTAGCCCAAAAACACATTTATGCGACCGAACCTGCCAGAAGAACTGTAGGCGTAAGCTGGATCGTGGTCTTTATAAGGGTATTCTAGTCAAAAAAGATACGCTTTATCGTACATCAGAAAACAAGGCATAACAATACAGACAATTATGAAAACATGGGAACACAAGGACCAATCGTAAGAATGTGACATGTAAGCATGTTTTGAAACGATTATGATTAGGAACATCGATCCCTATTGTGCTGCATAAGTTATTGATTAATGAAGACAGCAATGATTCTGTTCAGTCATTCTTCAAAATTCTGGTATCATGTGGCGATATTGTGAAGTCATATTCGACGTTTGTTATTGTGTGTAAATGTCAGAAGGCAAAGATAAGATAAAAATAATTTATGCAAAATAAACTATTAAATTGTTTTCAATGTCATTATCATATATAGGATCCATTTTTTGAGTATAAAATGCTAAATATCCTAATTTTTTTTATTTATTAAAGAAGAAAAATTATGTGGTGTAGGTGGCATTATTAGTGATTTATGACCGTACCAAACGTTGCATACTCTATTCTTTATTAGCCGTAGCACAAATATGTAAACTGTGAAACTTTCGATCATCTTACTATTAAAGCTACGATAGAACGGTATTCTGTTTATGGGAAACACCCTTAGTAGTGGGTTCCGATTATAAGCTCTAGGTTAATAAAGGGCCTAGATAATGACATCCGTAGTACGTAAATTTCGTGAGGTGATTTTAGGCGCCAGTAGGGATTAGTGATTATATACCTCTAAACTTATGAAGACCTTGACAACTAAACTGATATAAAATCTATAACATGTTGATTAATCGAGGAATATTATGCAGGTATATTTTAAACGCGTATTAAAAAAACAAGAGGAAAACCCGTGAACAAAAACTATCAATTCAAGCATACTTATTTACTTTATTTTTATTGATAAGAAAATGTCAACCTTGTGGTCAGTATCCTAGACTTGTCCTCCACATTTTTATTTATTGAAAAAAAAACTAGCATAATTTAATTTACGGTCGCAAATCACCAATAAGGAAAAAACTGATTTATAAAATTTGGCGGTGTCTGGTGCCTGTCTGAATCGATGTATTTTTAAATTATTTGAATTGGGTTATTAATGGCATTATCAACATTGAAATTTACAAAATATGGATAAACAATATGATGTATTTCAAGCAAAAAAGTAAATAAACCGTATTGGAAATTATATTGTGGAGTTTTTTTTGCGCTGTTTCTCCTTCATAGCTACATAGATCACTTATTAATCGGTGAAGGGTGGGCGATACAGATTGCTGTCCATGTAAAATTGACGTTCAACAACTACTGAATTACTTGCATTTAATAAATGGATTTTGATTTGATATAACCTTTATTATAAAAAATATTTATTAAAAAAAACACAGTTCACATTACTTACATACATGTACGAATACAAATGACTCGGATGTAAAACCAGTAAAAATATCTTAATAGTTATAATCATAGGAGTTGAGTTAATCTACACCAAAACATAATAATATACGAGAAGGATGGTCTAAAGATAATATAGGGACATATTATTTGTACTGATTAGATTGACCTATGCGGAACCTTTCACTTGGGAACCAACTTCTAATTTTTAATTTAGATATAATACAAAAATATGATAATGACTAACATTAAAACTAGAACATACTATACAACAAAATATAATGTAATAGGTAGTCATGTTATGTACATTAATTTGTTCTAGGTTTGGCTTAAAATACCCAACGTTTGTTATAGAGTTCCTATGGCCTATTCTTTCATCAGAGAAACTCCTCTGAAATATTGGTAGGTATTATATATTGTTGCTTACATAAACTTATTTACTTCTTTCATTATAAACACATACTATCTAATGATTTTTTATTTCCAATTTTACAGAGTTAAATATTTACAGTACAATCATTTGCTATATAAAAAAAACGTAAACAATAATTAAATCAAAGCATCAAAAAATTCATCGGCATCGCTGCCGGCTGAGAGTGTGCCCAAAAGGCTGGCAGCATTGCCACGTTGAATGGCAATGCTAAACCTCTGAGCAAGGTAAAAGCCAGACTTTGGGTCACGAGAAGTGTCAACGAGACGTTTTGCTAGGTCTTTAAAAGGGTTTTGGCACTCGGCCCCCACGGCCCAAAAGTTTCAACCCCAAACGGCTCAAAGAAGTAACTACCAACTAGATTACCATATTTGCGCCGTTTGAGGTTTTCAACAGCCGCGGCAGCAGAGCCAGCGCAGCTCGAAGAGCCGGGAAGCTGAGATGGCGCAAGAGTATCGACACAAGTGGCGTCCCACATACTATCTTGATAGACCTTATGCAATAGTAATTCGCAAAAACACAATAAAAGCTTAGCTACCTTTTTTAAATGAATCCATTAAAAATAACTTATTTTAGGAATGTAAAAAGATGCATAAAATGTTTGCATTTGGAGTCAGCGATTAATATAGTAGGTACCGAATAGTGATCTGGATATACACAAGGCTAATGTATTTATTTGTTTAGTTTCCGGTACCATAATATAGAACTTAAACAGAATAGGTACTACAGATGTTTGTTAAGTACATACCTCACTTTTGTAGCTCAAATATTTGGAATATTTTGTTTATTACAATTGTTTGTGTACATTGAGGAAATAATTAAGCAAATTATGCTGCATGAATTATATATCAATTTTATTCATGAATCTCATTAACCCCCAAACAGCCCCAGAGGCTGTATGTGCTTATATGACGGAAACAAGTTCAGTAAAAAGATATATATGTTGGTGTTTCTCGAAGTTTTAATCATAACATTAGCAATTCTTTTACATGTTTTCTCAATTTGAATTGCTAATCCGTATGCAGGAACTACCCGACTAAAGGCTTATTTAGACGATGCGAGAAATGTCATACAAGTTGTAATACATTGCTGGGTGAAACTGCAATAGCAACAGAAGTGACAGACCGGTGACGTCAATGTACCGCAACTTGTTATTTCTCGCACCGTCTAAAACGACTTTTACGCTTTTATTTGCATTATCGTCACTGAATAAACTTTTTGTTGCTGTAACAAGTAATGAAGTAGTGCATAATTTCACAAACCAGAACCTTTTAAGGCTTACTCTCCCGTAACACTCCTCGGCCCCT